>NC_062209.1:1360000-1375000 GCF_912470025.1 Vespa velutina
CAGCCCCCACCCTCCCAGCCCCCTTCCGTACCACTCCCCTTTTTGTTTGAAACCCTTCTTATATCATTCCAGGCACGCACGAGAATACACCCTAACGAAATTACTTACCGTGCAACGCGAATCATGTTCGGGTTTATGCGAACGGTCGATATTTTGTCGATCCTTTGTATACCTTCAATTTGGATCTCATTCTATCTGTCTATCTATGTATATGATCTCTATGTCTTTTCAAGCTTCTATTAACTAGGTTAGTTCGTAGGACTTTAATAAAATCGTACGACAATTTTTCGCATCGAAGAAAATCAAATCAGAATGAGTTCGTTTCATATAGTTCAAATGAAACTTCATTTTGTTCGAAAAGGAAACGAATTTCGAAGAATTACTTACATATATACACGAACGTGTATGCATGTATATATGTATGTAAGTTAATATGTGTGTGTATGTATGTGTGTTCGGGGTCAAAAATAACGAAATTGATTTTTACTTATTTCGCTATTCGTCGTATAGCAAAACGAAATCGTTGAGATAAATAAGAAAGAGAAAAAATGGAGAACGAAAAAAAGAAAAAAAAAAGAGAGAGAGAGAGAGAGAGAGAGAAAGAAGAGAGAGAGAAAATAAATGAAATCAATTCTAGTTTGACGTAGACTCAAAATAATTTCAAGTTGTGCACTTTGGGAACACGCTACACACCTCGGACACTTCGAACGATTATTGTTTATACGATAATGGAATAATTTTGACTCCGAAAGAAGACAAAAATATTGGGGAAAGTAAAGAAAAGGGGGGAAAAAAAAAAAAAAACAAAATTCATGCGTCATGAAACGTGCAAATCGTTGTTTTAAATAAGCACGAACTTGATCCTGAATTGTCTCCTATAAAAACCCTGTATGCATGACTAGGGTTAAAAGAAAAAAAGAAAAAAAAAAAAAAAAAAAAAAAAAAGAAAAAATGAAGAGAAACTACAAAAAAAAAAAAAAAAAAAAAAAAAAAAGAAGAAAAAAAAGAAAAGAAAAAAGAGGGATAAAAAGATTAAACCAATAGGTAAGTCTTTATCATATCCTCTTTGTTGCGATATCGACTTTGTATCTTGATCGCGTCGTCCCAAAGGTATTGTCCCAAAAGCAGAATAAGTAACAGTTGTGCTTATATAAAAGAGAATAGGGATGAGGGATAATACGAGAGAAAGAGAGATAGATAGATAGATAGATAGATAGAGAGAGATAGAGAGAGAGAGAGAGGGAGAGACAGAGATAGAGATGGATAGAGAGAAATGACAAAAGTTTAGCGGTTCGAAGGAGTTCACTGTGGTCGTCCACAAAGGAACGCGTCTGCTTGCATTAATCCTCGTCTCGTCGTTGTTTACGGCGATGCGAATGAAGCGATTGCTATACGAGTAGCGAGAAAAGTTACTTAACCCTTTCTATCTAGACGGGTTACTAAACGTGACTATATAGACAACCAGTACGTTGAAAGTTCGGCTTATACCAAAATCCAAGTTTGACTATAGTCAACCCCAGAAAATTTTCCCCCTTTCGAATTAAGAACTCTTGGTAAACGTGGAATATCTAGCTCTTCGTGAAAACTCTCTCTCTCTCTCTCTCTCTCTCTCTCTCTCTCTTTCTTCGTGTCAAAGGAATCCGTGGTGGTTTAAAATATGATCTCAGATTGGGAAAATTAAATTACGGCGATTGAAATTGCAAATGATCTTTTTTTTCATTTCTTTTTCTTTTTGAATGCGTTTGTAATTTAATAGATATATTCGTTTATATTAATTATATTCACTTTTATCAGATTTATAATGAGAACGTTGTCGGCTAATGTTGTTGTTTAATTTTTTTTTCGTTTTTCATTTTTTTTTTTTTTTTTTTTTTTTTTTTTTTGTCGTTGCTCTCTTTTCTTCTCTTTCTTTTTTTTCTACATCGAGAATCCATTGTGGTATTTTTACTTTGCGTGTAAAAAGAAAGAGAAAAAAAGGAAAAAAAAAAGAAGAAGAAGAAGAAAAAAAGAAAAGGAAGATAAAGAACAATCGTAATAAATAGAAAATAATATTAAAAGTAATAATTAAAATATAAATTATTTTTTTACATGTATACGTACTCGTAAGTAAAGGTAATACGCCTAAAGGGAAAGAAAAATATAATGAAGGAAAAAAGAAGAAAGATAAATAAAAAAGAATCTCAGGTATAATCGAATTTTAAATTATCGCCTGACTCGCTTTTCACATTGGCATATATATATATATTAATTTATTGATATTATTGTTAATTGTATTTGTTATGTTTGTTGTTTAAATTTCATATAACTTGAGTAAGAAAACAAATAGTAATTTGCATAATACGACCAAGTATTAGATGTTACCCCTGTACTTTGAACTGTACGCTTGTGATTCAACTATCTCGTACAGTAATAATAGTAGTAGTAAAAGTAATAGTAGTAGTAGTAGTAGTAGTAGTAGTAGTAGTAGTAGTAGTAGTTGTAGTATTAGTCCTATCGACTAATTCTACGAAAGGGTTGGCGAAAGGGTTAACATTATAACTAACGACGTCTTATGTATACCTGTTTCTATTGGAGTTATCAAAATTTCTTGTTTTGAAATAAGAACATGTTATTAACGAAAACAAGTATTTTGCATATATATATATATATATATATATATATATATATATATATATATTATATATATTCGTTTATATTGTTTATTCAATAAAAATCATTGACGTACTTCAGTCATGACTTATACTAATTTTATGAAATATGATTAATAGTAAATATTAAAAAGTAAAATATAAGATCTTGATAAGAAAAAGAAAAGTAAGCAGAAGAAGAAGAAATAGAAAAATTGAGGAAAAAATATCTAGCAAGTTATTTCGTTTACTATTTGATAGATAAGAGAGGGAAAAAAAAAAAAAAAAAAAAAAAAAAAAAAAAAAAAAAAAGAAAAAAAATTCCAACGTTAAAGCTCATCGTAAACGCATGAAAAACGCATACGAATTAGCGACTAATTTGAGTTCAGGAAACTGAACGATTTGTTCGAAGGTAGTTTAGAGTAATTAACAGGGATATCGGTCGTTGAATTAATTAACGGATATATCGTTTTTTATTTCTCCTCTCCTTTTCCTCTCTTCTTTACTCTCCCCTTTTACTTTTTCTTTTTTTCTTTATTTGTTTTCAGTACCTCTCTTTAAAACACCCATTTAATTCCTAGAAGTACTTGTGCTTCTACATGGAAGAGTTTGAAAGAAGAAAAAGAAGAAAAAAAAAAACAAAAATGGAAAAAAAAAGAAAAGGAAAGAAAAGAAAAGAAAAGAAAAGAAAAGAAAAGAAAAAAAAAAAAAAGGGAAGTCCCTTCTTTTAATCCTTCGTTAATCCTCCTATTTTATTTACCATCAAATAAACGATTCTAAACATTTCTAAAATCGATCGAAGGTAACGATTGAACGTTGAATAATTGTTGAACACGTACCGTGCCAAGTCATTTTTGCCTGACTTGTCGTTCAGGCCATATATGTATTTTCAGTGCATTAAATAAATATGACTGCGTGTACCACCGGTGGCACACGTGGCCCGAAGATCAAGTTTAACGTGTACCACCGGTGGTACACGTAGCACGAAACGTGTTAACCGATCATCGACGAATGATTATTCACGATGAAAGAACGAACGTGTGAATAAATTTTGTTTGTTCGTAAACGAAGTATCACGAATGAGAAATTAGTCAAGTAAATTTATGAAAAAACATTTCCATTGAATTTTTATGGGATATAGGAACAATGGGGAATACGGAAACTACGATTATTGATGGTAGATTTATAAAAAGAGTTAGAGATAAGAGACAGACAGACAGACAGACAGACAGATAGACAGACAGGCAGACAGATAGACAGACAGATAGAAAGAAAGAAAGAAAGAAAGAAAGAGAGAGAAAGAGAAGGATAATCCGACAGGTAAAATTTACGTGGTAGTATTTTCTCTTTCGCAAAAAAAGAAAAGAAAAAAAAAGAGAGAGAGAGAGAGAGAGAGAGATTGAGAGAAGAAAGAGATAAACGCTAGGAAAAGTGTTCTTCGTTATCTTTGCGTTTGAACTGTCGTCAGGATACTACGTTAGATCTAGTAAAGATGCTTATAGTCATCATAGTTGTCATAGTAATCGTAATAATCATAGTAGTCGATGTCCCTATTACGATATCGTTCGTCCCTTTCCTTTAATATCTGTATCTGTATCTGTATCTGTATCTGTTTCTTTATTCTTATCATCCGTCGAAGATAAGGAGAGTAATGAGATCGTTACAGATTTCATCTATCTCCTTAAACCTTCTCGTTATCCTAAGATTACACACACTCTCCAATTACAAGTTTCTCTCTAAGACAATATTATTTCATGGTAATAGAAGACGTTAGATCGTGATTATATGCATACGGATATTATAATATTTTATATATCATAATAAATCTTTATACACATAGATAAGAATTATCGAACCTTCATTCTTTCATTTATCTAATATATTTCTATTTAATCTATCTATCTATTTATCTATATATGAATGGGATCTATTTATCTATCTATTGCATTTTTTCAATTCGTTTTGATGTTAAACTTCGAAAGGTTCTTCCTTTTTTTTTTCTTTTTTTCTTTTCTTTTTTTTTTCTTTTTTTTTTTTTTTTTTTTTGAACGATAGACCTGTCAAAATTCGCTAGAGATTCTTCGAACTATCATATCTCGAAAGTTTACTTACGTTTTATCGTTGTCTCTCGATAGGATCGGATCTTTATGTCGGACGGCTTGTCATTTATTTCCTGTGATCCGTACGGGACGACGGATTTTGCGTTTTCTTCCAGTATACGTTTGCACTCTTCTTTCATTCTCTCTAGTTCAGTTCTAAATCATAAAAATGATGTCTTTATCAAATATGTTTTCATTAAAAAAAAAAAAAAAAAAAAAAAAAAAAAAAAGAAAAAAAAAATATAAACAATAAAATTAATTAATAAAATATTTAATACAATTCTATAATGCATTTAGAATTTTATGCACAGAATTTTAGAACCAATCTTCTTTTTTCTTTTTTTTTTTTTTTTTTATTGTTTCTTTTCTTCTTTTTTCTTCTTTTTCTTTTTTGAATATCGAATAATATAAATGAAAAAACGTTGAAAGCTTTTACAAGTTACCATTATAATAATGTCTGTCATTGTAATGATTTATTTGTTATTTAAGAAAAATCAGATTAGATTTATTCATAGATATTTAATATTATATATATATATATATATTTCTTTTTTTTTTTCTTTTTTTACTTTTCTTTCGTTCTTTCAAGTTTTCCTTCGTAAATTACATTCATTACAATTTTATACGCAACATTAAAATTCTGTATGAATCATAGGATCTTATAGGAGGAGGAAAAGGAGGAAAAGGAGGAGGAGGAGGAGGAGGAGGACTACGAAGATGACGATGAAGTTCAATGTCGTTCGTTTTAATAGTTCTAAACGTTGGCGCGGTATTGCAATCCTTTCTAGTGGAAATATCTTTAGGTGAAAGCATAGATAATAGTTAGGATAGGTAGGTAGGTAGGTAGGTAGGTAGAAATGGAGAGAAGGAGGGTTGGAGGGAGGGAGGGAGGAAGAAAGTTGGGAGATGTGTCGCGTATTAAGCACATGTCTCATATTTAGTATCTCTAACGTTACCCTATTTATAAATACGTATATGCATTTATATATGCATGCACGTACATACCTACGTACGTATATATATGTATATATGTGTGTGTGTGTGTTGTATGTATGCGTTTATATATGTATTACGTCATCTAACGTCAGATAACGGGATAATCATGTCGTACAGACAAGTTTTATCACATTTTCTTACGGATAATTAATTAGGTCGTTTTATCGTAACGTAACGCAGTATGATATAGATATGTACGACCGCATTCTAAGTATTCCTCGTCTACGTTGTCGTCTTTATTAAAGCGTAGAGAGAGAGAGAGAGAGAGAGAGAGAGAGAGAGATAGAGAGATAGAGAGATAAATAAAGATATATATATATATATATATATTTAATAGAAAGAATGAATGAGTGAGAGAGAGAGAGAGAGAGAGAGAGATAGAGAGAAATAAAGATATAGATATATATATATATATATATATATATATATATATATAGAGAGAGAGAGAGAGAGAGATAAAGAGAAAGAGATAGAGAATGACATTCGCATGAATAGAGAGAAGATACGAGATATCAAAAGCAAGAGTTTCTCTTCGTGAATATTTCGTGAATCTTATGTTTCACGAGAACGTTATCCAGCTTATCTTTCGAAACGTTGCTTTTAGATAACTTTTAATGATTATTTTGATGGTTAGTGGGAACTAAAGTAAGAAACACCTAATCATGTATATTAACTTCGTGCATTCTCGGCAACTTCATTTACCTATGATGCATTTCAAATCAAATATCTATCTATCTATATCTATTTATCTATGTTTGTATGTATGTATATATGTGTGTGTGTGTGTGTGTGTGTGTGTGTGTGTGTGTGTGTGTGTATCATACTTCTCTTCGTGCGAGATTCGAGATAATGTGGTTTCTACGTTGTTGATGATAACGCGTACGGAAAGAGTAATATCGTCGAAACGATGAATATGAAAATGTATATTCATGATTGTTCAATTTAATGAAGCCTTAAAATGTGCCTAATCTTTTTTTCTTTTTCTCTCTCTCTCTCTCTCTCTCTCTCCCTCTCTCTCTCTTTTTTTTCTTTCTTTTATTTCTTCTCTTCCTCTTTCTCTCGACTGTGAGTATGATTTTGTTAAAGATCAAATAAATCTCGATTAAATTTATTCTCCTGAAGAGAGAGAGAGAGAGAGAGAGAGAGAGAGAGAGAGAGGGGGGGAGACGATGTAGAAAGTATCATCATCTGTTTATCTATCTTATCGTAGATAACAGGTATATCTTGACTTCTTTGTGCATTGAATTTTATAGATTGGACGTTCGTAAAAACCCTTGATTTCTTTTTTTTTTTTTTTTCCAACTTTAAATATATACATACGCGTACATTTTTTAATCCTAGAAATCTACGAAAAAATATAGTTATTTATAAATAAATAATATTTGTGAAACCTTATCGATGATTATTTAAAAAAAAAAAAAAAAAAAAAAAAAAAAAAAAAAAAAAAAAAAAAAAAGAAAAAAGAGAGGAAGAAGAGGAAGAAGAAAAACAATGATGTAAAAAATAACACGTTCAATATGTCTCGTTCCAAATTTCGCTATTATTATTTAAAGTACATATATTATATTGGATATATAATATTGTTCGATAATTGTTATCGTCGTATTATTGATACCAATTAAAATTAATAAATACAAATTATCAAATGTAATGTATTTAATTAGCCACAATTATTGATGAATATTATTCTATTAAATGTCGTCGACAAAAGGCCACGTCAAATTGTGTAAATTATTAAAAATACTTTTGTTCATTATATTCGACGATAATATTAATATTATCGAACAATTGTTTTGACGGCAGATAGAATCGAACGACGTGAAACGTTTGAAATTATTAATATTTGTGATAAAAAAAAATTTATGAAATATACTTAAAGAATACTTTTCTTTTTCGTTATTTTTTTTTTTTTTTTTCATATTCTAATAACAATGTCGTTAATGAAATCGATTAATGTAACTTTTAACGGATGACGAAAATATATATATATTTCTTTTTTCTTTTTTTTTTTTTTTTTTTGATAAAAAGTAGATAAGAAATTTCGAGATATCGTTCGAAATTATTTAATGGAGAAAATGGCAGAATTAGTAAAGTTGAAGGTGACTAGCGGGGATAATAATTTGAGAAATAGGACGAAAATGATCTACGTAAACGCTTTGATAAAGCTTCGATCAAACGTGTACCCTTTGATCGAACTCTCGGTTCTTAGAAAGCTCGTCTAATTTCAAATATCTATCACAGATACACATTCGTACGTCTATCCATTCACTCACACTTATCCATTCACAAACACGCATTCAGATACACACGTTATTTATAATTTCAATATAATTCATGAATTAAATAAAAAAAAATAATAATAAATATAATAAATATAAATTAAAGAATAATAAATATAAATTATAAATTAAATAAATCTATATTTAATATATATATATATATATATCTACGTATATAGGTATAGAATAATATCGTAAAATTTTTTCTTGTGCGAATAATATTTCCAATGATTATCGGATCGTCGCGAAAGGTTCGACCATGTGAGCAAGGGTTAATCCTAAGTTAGCATAGTAGGGAATGAGTAGATGAGGGAAAGGGGTGGATAGGGGAGGAGGGACCGTTCGGTACCAGTCTCGAGATAGACCTCGGTTATACCTCTAGCAGCGAGAACAGAGTAAACTTGATGCATCGATCGATCGCGCTCCAACGACGACGGAATAACATATTTCACCCCCTCACCCCCCATCACTCCGCTTTTTTTGTTTTGTTTCCTTCTTTTTTTTTTTTTTTCCTTTTTTGTTTTTTCTTTCTTTTTTTTTTTTTTTTTTTTTTCTTTATTTTTTTCTTTTTTTTTATTTTCGTCTGTTATTCCAAGACCATCCTCGATAAAAATGAAACGCGCATGAAACATTTCACAAGGTTCACGTTATATACATATATATATATATATATATGTATATATATATGTGTGTGTATGTACGTATGTATGCGTTTCTTTATTGATTTATCTATATTTCATATTTTTGATACACCGTCAAAGATACAAATCAACGAAAGTATATTTGTTTATAAATAATTATTATCAATGCGTAAATAATTTTCAATTTGAATTTGATATTCTCGATAATTATCATTTTTTAACATACGTATAAATCAACGATCCAATAGAATATCCATCAAAATGTCATAGATATTTCGATTATCTCTACGCATTTTTTTTTTTTTTTTTTTTTCCTATAGATTATAAATCTCTCTATTTCGATTTCTATCTATTATTTATCAATAAAATGGATAAATACTAATTATCTCCTATCTATCCTAATTTCTGTTTCATCCCAGTTACTTATCAATGCGTTTCGATGAATCCTTTAATTGAGAAATATTCGAAAAGTCAATTTAAATCTAAACCACGATTTTAATCGAACGAATGTATCCCCCTCTCCTCTTCCTCCCCTTTATCCCTACACAACTTCCCTGCACTCTTCCTGTTCCTCTCTCCCGTAGTATTCTTATTCATCGTATTTTTTTCACGTTAATTTGATCATCTTTCAAAGACCTGTTCGTTCATGATTGAATATAATTCGATTCATGTCAAACGAATTTAGATGGGCGAAAGAATGATTTTCTTTTTCTTCTTTTGCTTCCTTTTTTTTCGCTGTTCGTTTCTTTTTTTTTTTTTTTTTTTTTTTTTTTTTTTTTTTGCTCTTTTCTTTTTCCTTCGTAATTACTCCTCGTAAAACGTAAATATCATTGAGGAATATGACGTTTCTATTTTTGCTCTCTTTTTCACACTTTTTTTTTTCTTTCTTTCTTTTTTTTTTTTTCTCTTTCTTTCGTTTACTGGCACGCGGAGTGTGTCCATTCTTAATTTTACGAAGGAAAGAAGGGGTTTATGATTTAACAAGATATTCATTGTTAGAAAAAGTTCTTGAATTATTGAAAACGAGTGGGAGGGAGAGAGAGAGAGGGGGGGGGTAGAGGGGGAGGGAGATGGGTGTGATATGGTGGGTGGACGAAGAGGAGGATTTTTTAGTCGTAATTGCGACCATCGTCATTTATTACTTCCATTCGCGAAGCACGAGAAATTACTTAGGTACATGTCGGTAAGAGTTATCGTAGATAGGAAGAATAAACAGACGGGAAAAGAGAGAGAGAGAGAGAGATACATAGATAGATAGATAGATAAAGAGAGAGAAAGATAGAGAAAGACAGGTCTAGTTATACGAGAGATATATAGGTATTGTAAATAGAAGAAAAATTGAAGAGAGAGAGATAGAGATAGATTGATAGATAGATAGATAAAGAGACAGAGAGAGAGAGAGAGGGAGAGAGAGAAATAGAGATAGAGAGGGAGATAGAACACGGAAAGGAAAGGTATAGAGGAAAGAGACTTCGTTGACGTTTATGTTGATGGTTCGTTACGTTTCTCATTCCGAAGATGGATCGAGTACTCGTACAGTGGTGAACTCTCTCGTTTTTTTTTCTGTCCTTTACTTTTTTACTTCATTTTTTATTTATTCATTTCTTATCTTTTTTTTTTTTTCGTGCGTTAAATTCTTTCTTTCTTCTTTTTACTCCCCTCTCTCTTTCTCTCTCTCTCTCTCTCTCTCTCTCTCTCTCTCTCTCTCTCTCTGATTCTTTTTTCTTTCCTTTTCCTTTTCTTCTTCTTCTTTTTTTTCTTTTTTTTTTTTTTCTTTTTCTTTTTCTTTTTTTTTTCCCCTTTATTTCACAAATCGACAGGACAAAACACGATGTTATACGATCGTTCTTCTTTTACGTTCAATTTTTGCCCTGGGAATCGAAAAAGCGTGTTTGTGAAAAATAATAGGATATATCCCTACGGCAATGTTTGCCCTATTGAATTTTTCTTGATAAATAATATCATATATATATATATATATATATATATATATATATATATATATATATATATCGGGATGCTTGGTAAAGTTTTTTCGTTAACCCGTTATGATACTAACGAGGCACGTGTGTATAGTACGTAAGCGTATAGTATACTACGCTTGTGTTTATGTGTGTGTATTTATGCTCGTATGCGTTCGTATTAGTACGAATAAAAAACAAGGAAAAGAAAAAAAAAAAAAAAAAAAAAAAAAAAAAAAAAAAATAAAAAAAAATAAAAAGAACATTGCACGTTAGCCGGTTGTGATATCGTTTCGTTTCGTTTCGTTTTGTATCGTTTCATTTCGATACACGAAATTTCGAAACGATAATATCCATTTCTACGTTTCTACAGACCGACGATACTTTTTCAGATTTCAAAGACTTACGATCATACGGACAAGCGTAACAAAATTTGGCGGTGGCGGCGGCGGCAGTGAGGGGAGAGTGAGGGGCTTCGAACATCGATCGATAAAAATGCGACTCTACTCGCAGTCTATCTATCCGACGTATATATGATATATCCATGTACGCAACAAATATGTTTATCTACCCTCTGCACGTTTATCGATTTCTCTCTCTCTTTATATCTCTCTCTCTTTCTCTCTCTATATATATATCTCTCTCTCTCTCTCTCTCTTTTTCACTCTCTTCCTCTCTCTTTCTCTCTTTAGTCGACGGTGCATCCTCGATGAACGCACGATCTGTAACACCCTTTGCACTCACAGTATTTTCCCTTTTACGTATCGTCGAGCAAAGAAAAAGAGAGGGAGAGAGAGAGAGAGGGAGAGAGAGAGAGAGAGGGAGAGAGAGAGAGAGAGAGAGGGAGAGAAGAAAATAGAAAAAAAAACGTAGCTTTTTGATTTATGAGCATCTACCTAATTTTATTGGAACATATTTTTACTTCTCCAAACAAAAAAAAAAAAAAAAGAGAAAAAGGAAAAAGAAAAAAAATGAAGATATAAAAGATAAAAAAAAGAAAAAGAAATCTCTATAGATTGGTAACGAGGGTTTACGATGAATAATAGAATAGAAAGTTCCTCGATGTATTATAAATGATAGAAAATTCGATTTTTCGATCGACTATCTTTTCAGTTAGCTTGTTATCTCGGATTTTCTTTGGTCCTACGATCTATGTATGTACTTACTTATATACGTATGTACATAATATATTTCTGAAACGTTCATATATTTGCGTCTGTGTGTATATATATATATATATATATATATATATATATATATATATATATGTATGTATGTATGTATAGATACGAGTTATGAGACCGTAAACAAAATAAATAGTCGTATGTTAAGTGCATGATGGATTCGTTGAATTTTGAATTTATTGATTGGCTATATCAACTATCAAGACAAATTCGAGTTGAATTCGAGAATGAATTATCTTTAGTATAATAAATCATCAGTTATATTTTTCATAGTTTATTATTTATAATTTATATTTTATAGTACGATATTTTTTAATCGTTAATTACTATTAATTATATTAATTATTACTCTTAATCATTATTACTAATATTAATTCGAACTATTTCATAATTTCTATATTATAATTAAATCGATCGTATCGTTAAAGAAACCTTTTTATTTTTTTTCCATTTGAAAAACTTTTACGATAAATCAAAGATTATAAATTATTTCAGAGTTAGTTCAATAATTTAATCGTTTATTTTAAAAGTGGCCTAACTCCATTTATACTTAAATCGATGAATGAAAATGAAAATTTTAAATT
The DNA here is from genome assembly GCF_912470025.1 of Vespa velutina. Taxonomy (NCBI): domain Eukaryota; kingdom Metazoa; phylum Arthropoda; class Insecta; order Hymenoptera; family Vespidae; genus Vespa; species Vespa velutina. Next base: position 1,372,372 of record NC_062209.1, read on the forward strand.
CCAAATTATTTTTAAAGACAAATTACAACAGCAAAATTCAAGGACATAATTGACCTATTATAATATATACCATCGGAACATCATGATTTCTTCAAATCCCTTTCACAGACACAAAATCTAGATGAATACTAAATTGTTTTGTAATAAATTTATATTCATAATTTTGTACGTTATGTAGTTAAAAAATGTTTTGAAACGCATAAATTATGTTTTCGAAGTGTTTTAAAGATATGTAAAATAAATTGAATATTGTTTTTTTCCATTTGAAGCATCTTAAATTACGTTGAATGGACTTGGGCACCTTCAAATTTTATAATGAATCTGATTGTTAATTTTGAAAGTGGCCTAACTCCATTCTTGATAAGAAAACGCATATTATTCACTTATTAATTGCCACTATTTTAATAGGAACTATAAATTTAACACGCTTAGATACACTTAAGTAATATAACTCATTAATATCCTACACGTATATTTTTAAATTCATTAAAACGCAAATCCTTAAATATTTCGATTTGAAAATAAATGGAGTTATATTTTATGGAGCTAAGTACTATAAATGACTATACCGACTATAAATGATTATAAGGACTATACTGATTATAAAGACTATACTGACTATTGACTATATGACTATATGACTATCTTAGAAAATCGTGGAGAGAGAGAGAGAAACAGGTCCTTTGGGACTTCGGATACAAATTCTAAGAGGTTTCTTCCACAAAAAAATGCCCCCTACAAGGTTATCCCCGCCCCTACCAGTTTAATCCCTCCCCCTGGATACTTGGCCCCGCCTACTACCAGTTTAGCCCCGCCCCTGGGTATTCGGTTCCGCCCCCTAGTAAGTTATCCCCGCCTCCTGTCAGTTTTCCCACGCTCACAGGTGTATTTGGTCCCGCCCCCTACTGCTTTAACCCCGCCCTTCCTTGATTGTCTCCGCCCCCCGGGGGTGTGACCTCGCCTCTTAACAGTTTTGCTCCGCCTTATGTCAGTTTAGCTCCACCCCCTCTTTGATTAGCCCCGCCCCCTCTTGATTGATTAACCCCTGGGGTTTGACCCCGCCTCCTACCAGTTTAGCCCCGCCTACTCCTTGTTTGTCCCCGCCCCTGATGTATTTGGCCCCTCCCCTGGTGGTTTAGCCCCGCCTCTTGAGATATGTGGCCCCGCCCCCTATTAGGTTAGCCTCGCCCCCTGTGTATTTAGTCATTCTTTCTCTATGCTTCTTAGTCTTTTGTAGTGCAAAAGAAGTTCTTCTAAATTTCAGGTAGAAAGACTTTAAATAGCCTCATAAAAATTTAAATCGTCGTTCGTCTCATTTTAAGGAATTCTTTACGAACAGATGTTCCAATATGCACTTGCGCAAGAAGATATATAAAACAATCATATCATAACGATTGAATTGATAAGAATGATTTTATTATAAATAATATTATGTTTTAAATAATATATTAATTTCTTTTTGTTTACCGACAAGTATAAAAAAAATAGAAGGAAAAAGAATATTTGTTCGATTTGAAATGGAATAAATATTTCATTGAAAAGTCTTACGTATCGTATTAGAAGTTTTATCGGAAAAATTTGTGGCAATATCGTTCATTTGGGCAACGATATTTCGATGAAACATTTATTATTCGTTTAAGAGTGATTATTGAAACAGAAGGTTTCCTCTTTTTTTTTGTTTCCTTTTTTATTTATTTTTTTTCTTTTTTTTTTTTTTAATTTCCATAAAGTTATTCGTACATATAAGACTTTATTATTTAAACGTCGTTTTCCGTTTGTATATAATTAAACGAGATAAATTGTAAGAGAGAACAAATAAGTGAAACAAATGTAAAGATTTATTCATGTATTTTCATTCTAAATATAAAAATTTTTGGGGAATGATTAAATAAGGTAAAATGAATTCGTGATTAAGAAATACATAGTTTGCAAATTTATGCCTTTATGAAAACGTGATGGGAAAATAAAAAGAAAAAAGAAAGCAAAAGAAAAGGAAGAATGAAAGATGAAAAAAATTCAATGAAAAAGAAAAAAGAGAGAAAGTTGAAAGAGGAAGGAGGAAGAGGAAGAGGGAGAAAGAAGAAGAAGAAGAAGAAGAAGAAGAAGAAGAAAAAGAGGGATGGTTGGAAATGAATCGAATAGAAAGTCGAGTGGAAAGTAAATACGAAGAAAGAAAAAAAGAAAGAATGAACAATTTTATTGCCAAGGATTAAATGGAAAGGTGCTGATTTTTAATATCGGCAAACGTGAAATAGTCTTTCGTATTTGAAAAAAGTACCATCTCATTCGTTCGTGCGATATATTTCTCTCTATGATTTATATCGTTTCTATTCTAATCATAAATAATTAAATAAACAAGTAAATAAGTGCAATACTTATGTATCTTTTTATCGTATTACAAACTTTTCGAACGAATATTAAATTCCTCCTTGAAATCAGTTCGTTGGATGGTGAAACAATTTCAATCTTTATTATTATATCCTTTAATAATAAGTTAAACCGCAGGAGAATGGTTTGTAAAAGAGGAACGATTTATTCGATCTTGAATTTTCGATCACTTTATCTTCTTTATCGGATTCTTCGTTGAATGTTTTCTGTTAACCGCAAAGATATACATATATATATATAT
>NC_062209.1:1377500-1385000 GCF_912470025.1 Vespa velutina
CTTTTTCTTCCCCTTCTTTTTTATATTAACAAGATCGACGACGATTTTTTTTCTCTTTCTAACAAATAACGTCGAGCGATTATATATATATTTTTTTTTATTTTGGTTTTCTTCTTTTTCATTTCTTTTTGTTCCCTCCCCCTTCCCCCACAAACCAATGCTAATCTCATTTATTGAACGATTTCGTTGAACGTTTAATTTAATTCGTTGTATTTCTTCTTTTCTTTCTTTTTTCTTCTTTTTTCTTTTTTTTTTTCTCTTTTTTTTTTTTTTTTCTTTTAATTCTCTTAAAATTACATTAGAAGTATATTTCTATTGGCAAAGAAGGAGAACTTTAAAGATTCATCAAAGTATATTTCGATACGAATGCTTCGTACGTTTACTTAAATGAAAATCCGTGTTCGAGAGATAGAGATAGAGAGAGAGAGAGAGAGAGAGAGAGAGAGAGAGAGAGAGAGAGAGGAGAGAAAGAAATAGATTTGAAAGGCCATCTTAGGTGAGTCAATTTCGTAACAAAGCGAATTACCATCATGGTTCAATAAATATTCCAATTTTCTTTTCACTTAGAAAAATATAAGTTGTTATAAGAAGGACTTTGTCCTTCGTCCTCCTCCTCGTCCTCCTCCTCCTCCTCCTCCTCTTTTTCCTTCTCTAATTTCCACCTCATCTACGTTATTTTATGTTCTTTTTTTCTCTCCGTTTTTTTAATTATCTTTTTATTTTTTTATTCTTTTTTTCGAAATACAATTAACACGATATAGTCCGTATAGACAGACAAGAGCATTCTTAATTACGTTTGTAATAATTTAATACTTAATAAAAGATTTAATATTTACAAAATAAAATGTCTATCTGTATATACTTATCTAATCAATATTTATTACATTTGAGATAATAGTAAACGAAATGAATGGAAAAGAGCGTATTTGTTTATGTGCATTTGTCTAATATTATTTAAAATGATCGAAAAATAGAATGAATTTTTCTATTTCTCTCTCTCTCTCTTTCTCTCTCTCTCTTCCAATCTCACATTAATTCCATGTCGGAATGTTTCTTCTTTTTATTATATAGTCCAGAGAGAAAGAGAGAAAGAGAGAGAGAAAGAGAGAAAGAGAGAGAGAGAGAGAGAGAGAGAGAGAGAGAGACAGACATTGTTTTGTACGACAACAATGCATTATTGGGAGAAATCGAAATCGAATAAGTCAATAGTAAATACATACGTATAGAAATTTCTTTCGATATTTTTTTATCAAGCGGAAATAAATTTTACTTCGTTTAGATATAAACAGGATGTAGAATCGATAATTAATACAAATATATAACCACGTTTTTATACCTTTCTCTTATTTCTCTCGGAACAAACAATCTTCCTTGATTCTATTTATCATTTATATTAATCCATATATATATATATATATATATATATATATATATATATATATATATATATATGTATATATATATGAGATGGATAACGTATGTATGTAGCCTTATGTACATATATATACATATATATACATATATGTACATGGACGTTTTTATTCTTTGTGAAAGATACGTCATCTTGATGTTGTATTTAATATAAATAATTAATTAATTAATCGTCAATTTGGCAAATGTTAATTAAAAACGTCGTAAGAATTTATTTCGGTTTATATATTTGAGGATTTAAAGGAAGAAAAGAAAAAAAAAATATATATATATATATATATATATATATATATACTTAGAAAAAGAAAAAGATTCTATTAAAGTGATAATAAAAATAATAAGTTAATGATATTGATAAATAATGAAATAAATAAGGAAGATTATTAAAAAGCGTGTAATTATTTTATTAATATATTTATTACGAAATTTGAAATGTTTCTCTTTCTCTCTTTCTCCCACGATATTTTGATTAGATCTTTGTATTGCGAAATAAAAACGCTTTTAAAATCGATAAATAATTATAATACATAAATACGTACTTATTATAATATGTTAATATCTACCTTAGTTAATTATTTATGAAAATGCGTTTGTAGGTTTTCTTGGAAATAAATTATTCTATGCGAATGAAGGAATAGATAGAGAAAGAAAAAAAAAGACAGAGAGAGAGAGAGAGAGAGAGAGAGAGAGAGAAAGAGAGAGAGAGAGGAAGAGGAAGAGGAAGAGGAAAAGAGGATTAAGATCCTTCGATCTATCTTGGATCTAAGGGAGTGTTCGTGTATTTATTTACGTCGATCACGTACGCTTTTAGAATATTCAAATAAGTACGTCCAAAGAGGAAAGTTCGTTCATTGCATATCTTTATATCGGTTTTTTCTTTTTTTTCTTTTCTTTTTTCTTTTTTCTTTTTTTTCTTTTTTGTTTTTCTTTTTCCTTTTTTTCCTTTTCCCCCCCTCTCTCTCTCTCTCTCTCTCTCTCTCTCTCTTTTTATCTTTTCTTCCTTACGACTAAGTCGATCCTTGTTGCGTAAAAGAAAAGAGTTGAGAAGTCGTACGTCTAGACAATGTCGGATTTAACTTTCGTAGATGCCCGTAGCATTAGAAATGTTTATAGTAAATTCATCGCTATATCTCTATTCCTTTATTCCCGCCCCGCCATCTCCCCCCCCCCCCGAGCTCTCTCCCACCCCCTTCCTCCTCCAATTTGTCATTGAAATAAATCAAATTAGATAATATTTTTATTAAAGTGCTTTTTGTTCGTTAGAATTTTCTTTTTTTTCTTTTTCTTTTTCTTTTTCTTTTTTTTTTTTTTTTTACTTCGCGTGAATGACGAATTGAAATGTGCAACGTACAAAATTCGATCGTATTTTATTTTGAAATTGTAACGAAATGTCGAAATAAAAATTATATTATAGTCGGATCGATGGATGATATTAACGATGCAATTTTATTTTCTACAACATGGATTTGTTTTTATTTATTTGTTTATTTATTGAATTTTTTGTCGCGTCTCATCATCCTGCGGGAGATTCCTGTTCTTTTTTTTTCTTTTCTATTTCTTCGACTTTTTTCTTCTTCTTTTTCCTCTCTCTCTCTCTCTCTCTCTTTTTTCTTTTTTTCTTTTCTTTTCTTTTCTTTTTTCTATTACGGGGCCCCATAGATAACCACCTAAGCCGTCTCTCCGTTAATCCGTCACTGTGTCTGGCTAAAATGGAATAATACAGTAACGGCACAATATGCCTGGAAAATTTATTAGAACGCTACTCTGTCCCGGTCATTCGAATATTTCACGATACGACGATAGAATTGAAAGTATTTTTCAAAAACACGTTTCAAAAGTATTAAGATTATGTATATACATATATATGTATATAAAGAAAATAATGATTTATTTATTTTGATTTATCGTTTCGAGGACCGCATATTTTTTCCTTCTTCTTCTTCTTCTTCTTCTTCGAACGAAGTCAATTATCAATTATTTATTTATTCTTAGCACTCGATAAAACTTGTCGATGCTGATCACGTATCCTCTTTAAATTTTATTTCTTTATACTACGACTTCCGGTAATATTCCTACGAGGAATATAATATAGTTATCTTTGGCCTTTCGATAGAAAAAAAAGAAAAAAAGAAAAAAGCGAACAAATATATAAAGTAAATAAATAAATCGATCGATCGTTCAAATTGGATTTGTCAATTGCCATTGTAAAATTCATAACATTTGTTTCTATTCATATATCAATTGAGAATTCGTTCGAAATCAATGTAAAATTATATCTCCATCTTAATAATACTCTTATTTATTTTCTTTTCTTTGATTTTATCTCTTTCTTTTTTCTTTTCTTTTTTTTTTTCTTTTTTATTTATTTAATTTTCTTTTTTAAGACCGTAATACATTATTTTAGATGATTTTCTTTTAAAGTTAATTTTTTTTTTCTTTTTTTAAATCTCATGTTATTAGAATTATCAATCGATATTTATATCCTTTAGAAGAATATATATATATATATATATATAAGACGATAATTGTATCGTTGAATGGTTGTAAGTAATTACAACTTTTCTATGTCTTTTTTCTTTTCTTTTTTTGTTTTATTTTCTTTTTTTTTTTATTTTGTTCCTCCGATTCATTCTCAAAACAAAACAGAAGAAAGAAACGAATTATTGTAATTTTTCATAACATGAATAAGACCGAAATAATAGACACATTGTTGTTTAATTGTTGTTTATATTTCAGTAAGGTAAAGGCTATAGTTCAATAGTATAATACGTAAAATCTTTTACGATTTAAATTTAGACTGTGACATTTGCTCCGTTCGTTTATTCGAAAGCCCAAAGTCGTTATCTGTTTCCCGTTCTATTTCTTAATTCTCGACATTTAGTCTTTCAAGTAGTATAATAAAATCGATTATAGATCGATCGATTTTATCGTCGGCCTAAACAATTGGTTCAACGAACGACGTAATCGAAATAGAAGTAATTTATGGGAAAATACAATTAATGGAAAATTTACGATTTAATTTATTTCTTTTAATTGTATAAAATAAATAAATATTAAAAATTGTTCGTCCCTTATGACAAAACTATTGTAATATATTTTGTAATAATAATAAGACATTAAACATTTACCATGATATATTTGTACCATTGTATACGTCTATATATATACTTTTATAGAATAATTTATTATTTTATTAATCGACGATTAGATACGATTTATTCGTTATAATCGATTAATTTATTCGTGATAATTAACGTTAGAACATACGTAGTTTCTTAAATTGTTTAGTTTGAACAGATTCACTGTTCTAGAATGTCCTTCGAAATTGATTTTACGTAATTCGAGTAAATATATTCGATCGTGTTTTGTAAAGATCAAAATAATATTGCGTAATATCGAACGAGTCGAGATTAAGACAGCTGTTCATGGATGTGTTCTAACAGATGTGTGACCTATGACCTCCTATGACTCGCGTTAAACTTATTAATTTTCATCTATGAACATCCATACGTAAGTTACGTACAATATCGATGTATTAGATTTAATTGTTATAATTTAATTATTTCTCTCTCTCTCTCTCTCTTTCTCTATCTATCTATATATCTATTTGTATCTCTTTATCTAAATTTCAATGGATTAAGATAATAAAGAAGTAATTCTAATTACGAGTTTAATCGAACGATTGTTACGTGTATATCTCTCGAAATTTGTCTAATTTGAATTAGATTATATTCTTTATTGTTATATTATTATGCAATTGTAATTTATTATATATAATTGTATACAATTGCATTGTAAATTATATATGTTATAATTTATTATATATTATATACCATGTGTATAATATATTGTATATACAAGATATATATATATATATATATATATATATATATATATCATGTATATAACTATAATATATTATATACATTGCATATACTATAATATATTGTATACTATTATACGATCATTCTATAATCTATTAATACGTATACAATTATAATTGATTATTAATACAAAGAATTACGATGATTTGAATTTCTAAATAAATTCATCGACATTAAAGTCCACAACTTACGAACTTATTTTTTTTGTTCTTTTTCTTTTCTCTCTCTCTCTCTCTCTCTCTCTCTTCTTTCTTTTTTGTTTTCTTTTTGTGTTTTTTTTTTTAATTGGAAAACACGAAACCTTTCCTTTGCGTTCTAATTAACGCAACATTCTATCCGATAGATCGTTATGCTTTTATAAATTAACAAGAACAAGACAAGAGCGTTTTCGGTGGTTTAATAGAGTTAGAATTTTGAATAAAAGTTGATGAGTGTAAAACTTCGTTTCCATTTCGGCGATTCTCATTCGTGGAAATAACGAAAAGCGGGACGAATGATCCGCGCAAAAGTAATGGTCTTGAAAGTTTTCATCGTCGTTCTCGTCGTCGTCGTTCTCGTCGTTGTCGTCGTCGTCATTGCTAGTTGGTAGAAATAGTCCATTCAGAAAAGAAAGATTTTTCAATATTCCACTTCTTCCAATCGATTGCACGATTTTATCGTTCGTTACAAAAGTATAAAATATAAAAATAAAGAAACTTCGATACGGTAACGTTTAAAATAGATTAAAAATATATATCACAGACTTGTTGTATTTGATTTGATATTTGAGACTTTTAATATAGATGAAATGAAAGAAGAAATTTGTGCGCGATTGAATAAAAAAAAAAAAAAAAGAAAAGAATGATTGAAAAAGAAAAAGAAAAAGAAAAAGAAAAGAAGAAATAACGTAGCGAAATAGTATGATTAACGAGATTATTTTATATCGATCGATTCGTTGAAATCCAAAAAAAATTACTTGCAAATTTCGACGATGTCATTTATGTACATATACACATAATTATTATATATTATATATTATATATTATATATTATATATTATATATATATATATATGCATAAACGAAATAAATATTAATTTTGTATTATGTATATATATATTTTATTATTATTATTATTATTATTATTATTATTATTATTATTATTATTATTAATTATATATATACAAATTTATATAAATATTTAAATAATAATAATTATTTAAATTTGTAATATAAATGTAATTACATGTATGTATGCATAAACGATACGTTTTTATTTCTATTTGTATTTAATCAACGGAGCGAATGATAAAAAATTAATCTCTTTCTCTTTCTCTCTTTCTCTCTCTCTCTCTCTCTCTCTCTCTCTCTGCAAAGTCTGACGTAACACTTAATCGTGAGTAAAATTTAATGCATAAGTTATAATTAGAACATATTCGTCGTATTTTATAACTGTCCTATTTCATACAAGATATACATTGACATAGTTTTCTTTCATCTTGCTCGTATATCCTTGAATGAATCATTTTTCATCGCGTGCGCGCAGGTTATTGTTTATTTCTTTATATATATGTATATATATATATATATATATATATATATATTTTTTTTTTTTTTTCTTTTTCTTTCGATCGAATTTTTTTCTTCATATCTTTCTAAATCCTACCTTTTTAACTTTTATTTCTTCTTTTCATTATTTTTTCAAATTGATAACTCTTATCAATATCGACCTATCCCACGTCGTGGAGATTGTTATATGAAAAAAAAAAAAAAAAAAAAAAAAGAAAGAAAAAAATGGGAGAAATGAAAAAAAGAACAAAAATATCTTAATTACTTCGTCTTCAAATGACTCAATTAAAAAAAAAAAAAAAAAAAAAAAAAAAAAAAAAGAAAGAAAAAAAAAAAGACAAATGAAATCAATTCCAAGTCGAAATCTATTGCATAATCCAATTCTCGCTTGAATTTATTTATTTTTATATAATAATTATATAAAAATACAAATAAATAAAATCTCGAACGAGAGAAAACATCGCGAATATTTCCTTCTTTATTCATTTCTTTCTTTCATTTATTTATTTATTTATTTATTTATTTATTTTGTTTTATCCCTCTCTGTAAGAACGGAAAATGATCGGGTTAATAATGGCCATTGCATTATACATACGACATCTGTCATAATAAAATATATTGAAACGACAAAAATGAAA
>NC_062209.1:1390000-1405000 GCF_912470025.1 Vespa velutina
TTTTTTTTCACATAATATGATTTATCTACTGTTTGCCTTGAACGTTTAAAAAGAATCGTATTATAATTTTGTCTTTTTTTTCTATCTTTTTTTTTTTTTTTTTTTTCTTTTTTTTTTTCGATTATTTCATAATCTCCGATTAATATTCTATAACTTACGTATAACTTTGAAAGTCACATAATTATGTATAATATAATGTATGTGTGTGTGTGTGTGTGTGTGTTTTTTTTTTCCTCTCTCCCTATAATCTTCTTATTTCATTTTATCGATATGAAAATTATTTATTAGTTCATCGTAGAAGATAATTTTTAATGTTCTTACAAGTATAAATCATATTTAATGATACTACGTTATAATATATACGTTCGGACAAGAGTTTACAGATTTTATGGGATACGAGGAGGAAAGTAAAAATATTTCACTTTATTCATCGTTTATGTCCTTTTCTTTTTTTTTTCTTTTTGTTCTCTTTTTTTTTTGTTCTCTCTTTTTTTTTTTTTTTTTTTTTTTTTTTTTTTTTTTTTTATTCTTTTTTTATTATTTTTACACTCGACGAAAGATTTCAATCTCGTTTCAAAGTCAACTTCGTTGCTTTATTATTATTATTATTATTATTATTATTATTATTATTATTATTATTATTATTATTATTATTATTATTATTATTATTATTATTATTATTATTATTATTATTATTATTATTGTAATATTCTTTATTATTATTTTTTATCCATTAAATACAAATCTACGTTTCCTTTACAATGGAAAAAATATTCTGCGTGAAAGAAAAGGAAAGGAGGAGGGGAAGAAAAGAAAAAAAAAAGAAAAGGAGATAAGAGGAAAAAGAAACTTTTACTTCGATATATTCGTTCATTTTGAGCCCGAGAAAAAAGGTCGGGTTACAGAAAGAGAGAGAGAGAGATAGATAGATAGAGAGAGAGTGAGAGAAAGAGAAAGAGAGAGAGAGAAAGAAAAAGAGAGAGGGTTAAGTAAGTCAATGCGTATTTTTCTCCCAAAAGACCAATTCTCCGTTTTATCTTAGTGATAAGAGAATATAGAATTTCATAGGGTCTTATTTATCTATACCTACGTCGAACCTAACTATAGAGGCTCTCCTATGCGAATAGGCTAATTAAGTGTGACAACGTACATACGTTAAGAGTCTACCAGTCTTATTATATTACATTGCATTATAGATAGTGTTCATCGAATGTATCATGTGTTTCGTTTCTAACGAGATCTAATGGATATTCCTGGTACAATAACTACCACGTGATATTGTTTACTCAGTAAAAAGAAAAAAGAAAAACGAAAAAAAAAAAAAAAAAGAAAATTTAACTAAAATACTATCGCGATTTAGTTAGATTTATTTAAATGACATTTTTTATAAAGTAAATAATAGACGATATCGACGATAAAAAGAGAGGGAGAGAGAGAGAGAGAGAGAGAGAAAAGAAGCAAAATCGAAAAATGTTGGGATGTGCGTGGACGTTAAAAAAAATTGTGCGATTGATTCGTATAATTTATTTTCTATTTATTTAACTTATTTATTTTTTTTTACTCTTCTCCTCCTTCCTTTCTTTCATCTCCCAATCATTTTGCGTCATCAATTGTTTACGTTTTTAAAATATATTATATACATTAGAGTAGCCTAAAATGCCTTATCGATGTTTATCTTTGTTTATATACAAACTATCTATGTGTTTTCGTAATTCGCGTGAAAGGACGTCGTAAGCAATAGTAATAAATAGTATATATATATATATATAGCATATGTACGTACATTAATAGATAAGGTAATCAAAAATATTATATATTTACCTAATATATATATATATATATATATACATATGTACCAGAATATTTAATCGTTCAAAAGTAACATTTTAGATATTGTCTCTAAATATACGATATCGTATAATGTCTTCGATCTATTTAGAAATTATCGTGATTTTATGCGTCGTGCTTTTGTAGTACTATTATATCTATGTATCTATCTATATATTTATGTATGTATGTATGTATGAAAATATTAACGTTAGTAGTAGTTTCTTGTACTTCTGTTACATAAGCGAACAGTCTCGAGAGAGCTACGTGTTCTCTTCGACGTTGTTACTCGTGCTATTGTCAATGTATCATTTAAATGTAAATTTTGCGTTTACTCTGCTTCCTTCATCTTCTGTCTTTACACTCTCTCTCTCTCTCTCCTCTCTATTCTCACTACTCTCATTACTCTCCTTTTCTCTCTTTCTCTCTACTTTCATTATTCTCTCTCTCTCTCTCTCTCTCTCTCTCTCTCTCTCTGTCTCTCTCTCTCTCTTTCTCCTGTCTTTTATCTTTCTTTGTTTAGCGCATGCGCATTAATGTGAACGATGACAAAATTGAGATAACCTTTAATCGTTAGTAATGTAATTATCATTTTTGTTAATAAGTAAGAGAATGAAAAAATGTAAGGTTACAAAGGGAAGGGTGAATGGGCTGTGGGAAATTTTTAGACAAAATATTTTATGAAATATATCCATAAATAGAGAAAGAGAAATATATTTTTTATCTTGAGGTATGTATATATATATATATATATATATATATATATATATATATATATATCAGGGTTGGCATTTAAACGAACATATTCTTGGTTTTAGAATGGTGATGCGTCAAATGCGAGGTGCAACAAAGCAAGCGAGGTCTTTTAAAACCTCTCAAACGAGCTTCACTCTTGTCTCTTTTACTCTTTTCTATATATATGTATATATATATCTTACTGTATCTGTCTCTATCTGTCTATCTATCTTTATTTTTATCTCGTAAGAACTTTATGCTCAGTTTCTTTTTGTCTTTTCGTTTTTATTCTACGTTTTGTCCTTTTCTATTTTCTATGTATTCTATTTATTTCTTTTTTTCTTTTATTATTTCTTTCTTTCTTTTTTTTTTTCCTTTTTTTTTTTTTTTTTTTTTTTTTTTTTTTTTTTTTTTTTTTTTATTATTATTTTTTGTTCTTCAATTTTTTTCATTTGTTTCCATGTCCTCCTCGAATGAAATAAGTTTCTCGTTTAGGTGTATTATTTTTATTAAGTTATTAAATTCACGTAAGATCTTATCGAGATCTTTTAAAAATCAATGGTATGTGATAAATCAAATCATTTATTTAAAATGATCTATCGATGATATTATTATTATTACGTTCAAATAGATTGATAACGAGTTAATAAAATTTGTAGAAAGTATAAAATTATTTTTCATTTCTTTTTTCTTTTTTTTTTTTTTCTTTTTTCTTTTCTTTCCTTTTTTTTTTTTCTTTTTTATTTCTTGATTTGCATTCGTTTAATAATAATGTTGTTAAATGATGATTTATTGGTGTTATCTAATTGATTTATATAATTGCGATTAGAATATTAAGAAGTTCGATAAGAAATATTAAAAATCATTGAAATATCGATTTTAATTGGAAGTCGATTAATATATATATATATATATATATATATATATATATATATATATATTCTTTTTTCTTGATTGCTCTTAAAAAAAAAAAAAAAAAAAAAAAGATTAATCTATAATCAACCTGTATAAAGAGAAAAGATATGAATAATAATTAACGTATATGTAGTAGAATATTTCATAAAATTTTTTCTTTTTTCTATCTTTCATATATACATACATACATACATACATATATATATATATATATATATATATATATATATGCAATATTTTTTTTTTTTTAATCATTTACAAAGGATCACCATTTCTTGTTAATTATTAACGTAGGTAGTTCGCATGGTATACCAATTTTTCCGTATTCATTAAAAATATCTCATTCCAGAGTTCTTTGCAGAGTTATACGAAAAAAAAAAAAAAAAAAAAAGAAAAAAAAAACAGGAAAAAAGAAAAAAAGAAAAAGAAGAAGAAAAAAGAAAAAAGAAAAGGAAAGAAGAAAAGAAAAAGAAAAGAAGAAGAAAAGTCGCGGCGAGATTTGTTGAATTATTAAATAATCAACATTTCTTTGAGATATTGACTATATAACGTTCGCACTTTAGAATTCAATCGCTATATAATATCATATCATGTTTGCTCGTGAGATATTCATATTCTTATTTATTTATTTATTTATTTATTTATTTATTTATTTATTTACTTTTCTGTTCTTTTCTTTTCTTTTTCTTTCTTTTTTATCTTTTTCTTTTTTCTTTTTTCTTTTTTTTTTCTACATTCGTTTCTCCTTTAAAAGTCCGCGCGAGAGATCAAAGAGGGAGTGTACAGGATCGATTCGTCGTAAGATTCGAGAACCAATCCGTATGAACGATTCGAGTGAGATAAAACGACGGGATAAATAAATATTCTCGTATTGCCGACGAGATAGATAGACGGGAGAGAGAGAGGGAGAGAGAGAGAGAAAGAGAGAGAGAGAGAGAGAGAGAGAGAGAAACGAACGACGTCAACTTTCGTAACTTTTTTTTCTCTTTCTTTCTTTTTTCTCTTTTTTCTTTTTTCTTTTCTTTTTTTTTTCTTCTTTTTCTTCTTCTTCTTCTTCTTCTTCTTCTTCTTCTTCTTCTTCTTCCGAGGGAACGTCGTTATCGTTTTCCCGTCTTCGATCTCCTCTAACAGTACGTATTAAAGCAACTCGGACTCATGTCAGAGCTAAACACGTTGTAACCTTTCGCGAGTGTCGTGACCCAAGCGTGAACCAGCTCGTAATCTAACAATTCTAGTAAAAAAGGAGGAAAAAAAAGAAAAGAAATTTCTTTTAAATACACTCGGTATATCGAGAAATGCGATTTGCTTACATAGACGTACGTTTTTCTTTTCTTCTTTTTTGTTTCTCTCTCTGTCTCTCTCTCCTTCTCTACTACTACTATTTATTACTACTACTACTACTACTACTACTACTACTACTTTACGAATAGAATTTTCTTATTTGCGAAACTCTTCGATTTTTTTTTCTTCTTTCTCTTTTTTTTTCTGCCTTTTTTTTCCTATTTTTTTTTCTTCTTTTTTTTTTTTTTTTTTTTTTTTAAATCTCCAAGCTTTTAAACTCCCATTTCTCGATCTAATAAGAATAATTAATGACTTATGTATGTATATATGTGTTTTAATCGAACAGGAATTTTCTAATCCGTGCTTCTTTCCGATTTTTTTTCCTTCGGAAAGAAAAAATAAGAAAGAAAGAGAAGAGAGAGAGAGAGAGAGAGAGAGGGAGAGAAGAAAGAATAGAATATAAAAAAGAAAGGGAAATAGAAAAATAAAAAGAGAAGTAAAAATAAAAGATATAGAAACGACGCTTCAATCGATGAATGTCGAATGAGATTGAATTTCGTTTCGTTGTTACGTAAAAAAAACAAAAACAAAAAAAAAAAAAGAAATGTATTTTTGACAACGGTAAGAAAAACGATTTTGTTAAATAATTCTCAACGATTGAGAATTATTTCAAAATTTTCAAATCCAAGATTAACTGAATTATGAATCCACGATGTTTTTATCTGTCGTGTGCTGTATTTTGAAAAGAAGCTTTTATTCTGTTTTTTTCCCCGTCCCCCTTTCTTTTTTTTTCTTTTTGTCTATTTGTAAAAAAAGAAAAAAATGAAAAAAAAAAAAAAAGAAAAAGAGCTCATTACGTTGATACACGAATTTTTTCTTTTTCTCGTCTTTAATGAACGACAGAATTTAATTTCATTTGGAATTACGTCGGAATAAACTTCTTTCTTTCTCTCTTTCTTTTCCTTTTCTTTTTTGTTTTGTTTTGTTTTGTTTTGTTTTTTATTTTGAAATAAATTTCCCCCTTTACTATCATTTATTATTCAAATAGATTTGTCCGAATCGTATAATATAGATATTAATTCATATGAAATATATAATTACGTACATATCGTATTTACGTATCGTCCATTAAAATGTGTAAACATTTTTCAGAGGAAAAAAATGATAGGAGAAAAAAGAAGAAGAAGAAAAAAAGAAAGAAAGAAAGAAAGAAAGAAAGAAAGAAAGAAAGGACAAACAATGGAAAAGAAATTAAAAATTGTTGAGAAATCATTCGTTTTTTCTGAAATAGAAATTGAAAAATAACAAAATGAAATCATCCATTATTATCTAAAAGACATGCGTCATAATTATTCGCGAATATCATCTTTTATACAATTTTGCATTATTTAAACGCTATATATATATATATATATATATATATGCTATTAAAGAAACATCTGACGTAAGAATTATTATTCGAAGCGAAATTATTATCCGAGATGTTTTATAATTCAGCGAAATTATTTTAGATCCAACCTAATCGTACATTTTCATTACACTCGTAAGATTCACTTAATCATCGAAAATTTCGTTTCTGTTTAAACGATAAATAAAGTAAATATTTACATATTATATTTTCACATATCGCGGATATAACATTGATAAGGTAAAAATATTTACGATAATAGGATTGTAAATATAACGTCGGAGATTTTCGTAGTTTCTTTTTCTTTTCTTTTCTTTTTTTTTTTTTTTCTTTTCGTTCTCTTCTTTCTCTCTACTTTTTTTTTTTTTTTTTTTTTTTTTTATTTTTTGTTCTTTTTCAATCTACCAAAAGCGTTTATCTCTTTCGTCGTCTTCGTCGATATGAAATCGTCGCAAATAGCCGCTAGCAAGATCTACTACCGCTATTGCCCTGTATCGTTCTGCAAATCCGACAGAATCATCAGGTGGTTCGTCCGAGTAATCTATCGGTTGTCTTCCCTTATAGTTTCCCTTTCTATTATTGTCTCTCTCTCTCTCTCTCTCTCTCTCTCTCTCTCTCTCTGTCTCTCTCTTTCTCTCTATCTCTCTGAATCTCTCTCAATCTCTATCCTTTAGGCAATAGATAACATTATCTATATATCTAATTGCAATAACGTTAATTAGGATTTGATATTTATCTGTATGTAAACTCAGTTAGAATATTGTGTTAGATCGGTTTAATCGGTAGTGACGTGTTATATCATTAGGAGACTCAATTGCAATTTGAGATAAATGAAATCTGTTGGAAAACATATCTTCTAGATTATGGTTCATGTGATCGTTGAACGATATTCATGACGATGACGACTACGACTACGACGACGACGACGACTACGACGATGACGACGACGACGACGACTACGATGGCTAACATGCTTGTTAACTTAGTGAAAATTAATTAGCGTGACAAATGCTTTTGATCTTGTTACGGATATGTTGAATTTTATCTTCGTATAATATCGCATTGGATTTCTATCTCTTGAAAATCGAAATAAACATATATGTGTGCGTGTGCGTATGTATGTGTGTTTGTGTGTGTGTGTGTGTGTGTATTACGAGATCGATAAGGATAATAACGACGAAAGGAAATGTCATGTAATATTTTCTATCGTAATTTTTTATTTTGCAGGGATATAAACGTTTGTTAAAAAAATTAAATTATATAAAAATTAATTATATAGGAATTATATAAAAATTAATTATATAAGATCAATTATAATTATAATAAATCAATTAATATTATATCCATCGATATTTTGATTATAAAAGTATCGATCGAAATATATAATATTTATCATATACAAACAGAGATATAATAATCGTCAATCAATTTATTTCATTTAAAATTACGTATCGTTAATTAAATAAGGAGAAATTTTTAAAGTGATATTTGAAGAAATTTAATTTAGTAATAAGGAAAAATAACAACAACAACAACAACAACAACAATAATAACAAAAAGAAAGAAAGAGACGAAAAAAAAGGAAGAAAGAAAGAAAGACAGAAAGAAAAATCAAAGTTTATTTTAGTTCGCGGTTGATAGAACACGAAAGAGTGAAGTTCTCATAGTTTTCGCAAGACTTTTCGCGAACGCACAAATTAATCCGGAAAACTTTTCGTTCGTTTCGTGTTCTCTTCGTTTCTTCTTCGAAAAAATTTCTTTTTAAGTAAGAGTGAATTACAGACCGTTTATATCTCTCTTTGAAAGATTATTAAAGTTATTATATACACATGTGTGTGTGTGTGTGTATCTGTCTGTCTGTTTGTCTTTGTATTTACCTGGATGTGTATTTGTGTGTGTCTGTATATATATATATATATATATATATATATATATATATATATATATATATATATATGTTCCGTTCGTTTCGCGTCCTCTTGATCGTCGTTCGAAAAATTTTCTTTGCAAGTGATAGTGAATTACATTCCGTTTATATCTTTCCTTGAAAGATTATTAAAGTTATTATTATGTCTGTCTATCTTTGCGTAAGTGTGTGTGTGTGTGTGTGTATGTGTATATGAGTATATGTGTGCCTACGTATGTATGTATGTATGTATGTATAAATGTATAGGATAAAGTCGATAATCGATAATTATTTTCTTTCTTGAGTTCTTTTTAATTTCGAACGAGACCTTTCATTTCTCTCTAATCTTTTAATAAGAATTTTTCCTATCGAATTGAACTACAGCTTTTAACGAAACTAAAATGAAGTATCATGAGATTTTTCGCTGACAATTTCCCTTGACGTATAACAATATGGAAAAGTGTAGGAGGAAAAAGAAGGGCGGGGGGTTGTAAAAAAAAAAAAAAAAAAAAAAAAAAAGAAGAAAAAAAGGAAGGAAAGAAAAAGCTGTGTTCTTAATTCGAGATAATTCTCAACTTCTAAATCTTTCGTCAGTAAGTAGTATGACGTTGACCTTTGTCCTTTTATGTAACTAACTAATTCTTTCCCGTATATTATATATATATATATATCTTTTTAACTTTGCCCTCGTGACTAGACTAAGTGAAAGGACAAAAAATTCTCTTGTCTGACGATTTTTTACTTTATTCTAAAAGTAGGAAGCGTAGGAGGGGGTGGAGGAGTAGGAGGAGGAGGAGGTTAAGGGGGAAAAGTGTTAGTACAATCACTCTTTTGAATTATCATATTTCTATCATTAATCATAATTTATATATAATTTTATAATATATATATATATAAAATAATTATATGATATTATATAATTTTAAATTTAATTTTTGTTTAAAAATTAATTAAATTTGATAAATACTATATAATTTAATATTAAAAAAATTTATAAATATAGTAATATTTAAATTTTATTAAAATTAATGAAAATTAGAATAAGATAAAAGTAATAAAAATAGAAAAATTTAGTACCAGTATCAGCTGTTAGACTATTTATTTAAGTTAATTAAATATTTCATATAATAATTATTTTTTAAAATAAGTTTAATTAATAATTAATTTATTTGATGAAATATAATAAATTATTATTAAAATTTTTTTAAATTTTAATTTCATGAAAATTATATAATAAATTAGGATTAGATACTCTATTATAATAAATGTATAAATATTATAGAAGAAATTAAATGATAAATCATTAAATTTAAAAGATTTGGCAGTATTTAAGATTTAGAGGAACCTGTATAATAATTGATGATCCACGATAAGATATACTTAATTTTAGATTTATGTATTGTTGTTTTTTTAATATTTAATTAAGTTAAATAGAAATTATAATTTATGAAGTTTAATAAAGTTTTAATAAAAAAATTATATAATATTATATATGTAATATGTATATGAACGAAAAAATATGTATAATATTTCGTTAATTTAATACTTATCGAATTTATCTGGCATACTGATCATACGATTTCAATTTCTCTCAATGATCGTGTGACGATTTGTAACAAACGTAATAATAGATAAAACTCTCGACAAGAGGAAAATTAGAATCGGCCTTGATATAACGATCGAATAAACACGTACGTATACGTACAAATAAATTGTTAGATTGATAGATAGTTAGATAGATAGATAGATAGATAGATAGATGAATAGATAGATAGATAGATTCGTGTTGCGATGACATATAAATGGATGATACAACCTGGTTCGATGTAAACGTTTAAAGAGACTTTTGACTAACCGTAACAATCGAAATATATACGTATTTATTCCCTAACCAAAATTCAGGGTTTCTCCCCATTGAAATTCGTTTTTTTCTTCCTATTTTTTCCTTTTTATTTTTTTTTTTTTCTTTTTTTTTTTTTTTTCCCCCCGTATAACGACCAATACGAGAACGTAGAGATAGTAGTAGAGTACGAGCAGTGACCCGCGTAAATTTGTCAGAGAAGTACTCTCGACGTGTTCGTCCCTTCCTGACGGAGGGGAGAAATAAAGAAAAAAAAAAAAAAAAAAAAAGAAGAAAAGAGAGAGAGATAGAGAGAAAAGAAAAAGAAGGGTCGTAGTCCTGTCAGATGGGTCATCGCAACTTGATATAGAAAAACAATATGCAGCAGGTGTCCGATCAAACTACATTCTTACGAAATTCATCGTAACTGGTGTTCGTGGTGCGAATTACAATGTGATTACTTCTATCTCCCCTAATAAAAAAAAAATAAAAAAAAAAATAAAAAGATAAAAAGAATAAAAAAGAAAACAAAATACTATGTCGAACTACTAGATCGCTAATAGATCGCGTGCTAATAGATTAACCCTTTAATTGGAAAATACAACATAAATATGAGTTATGGTAACAGCGTTCGTCAATCTTTTTTTTTTTTCTTTTCTTTTTTTTTTTCTTTTTTTTTTTTTCCTTTTTTTTCTTTTGGGCATCTTCATCGACTAATTTTGGATAAGGCGCGTTTGTAATTTATAATGGGATAACGCGTGTGTAATAAATTTGTTTGCGATAAGAATTAATTCGAAATATTTCTAATGTAAAATTTTGAAAAAGGGTCTGGTGTATTGAAGTAATCAATGTTGATTGTTTTAAGGTGATTCAGTAATTACGATATTTTCTTGCGAATTATCTAATGAAAATCTTATAGATATTAATCGATTCTTACGATTAGATATAAAACGATAGATTTTATTTCCCGTAGGTTGAGAAACTCTGCTATGATATAATACATAGATACATAGATACATACATACATACATACATACATACATACGTACGTACGTGTGTGTACGTATGTGTGTATGTATATGAACAATAAAATTTCCTTCTGATACACGACACGTACATTTAATGTTTTACTACAATGTTTTATAAGCTTTAAAAAAAAAAAAAAAAAAAAAAAAAAAAACAAAAAAGAAAAAAAAAAGAAAAGGAGGGAGGGGTATGAAAAAAAATGAAAACAGAAGAAACAAAAAGAAAAATAAATAAATAAATAAACGAGCGAAAGTAAAAAAAAAAAAAAAAAAAAAAAGAAAAAAAACTCGAAATGTGTCTCGTGTTTGCAAAACGTAAAATCTGATGGGAAGATAAATATCAATGACGTACACGTTTTCGTGTTGACCCATATTTTAGAATTTATTATAAAATTTTGATTTTTAAAGTGCCGACTGTCAAAATATTTTTTATTGTTTTATGCAAATCGATATGTTCAGTTAACTCTTCATAATACTTTTCTTTCTTTCTTTTCTCTTACTTTTTTTTTTTTTTTTTTTTTTTTTTTTTTTTTTTTTTTTTTAATAATACATCGTTCATCGTTCATCGTTCATCGGAATAAACATTATGAAATGTCATGAAACGTTTAAATCGTGTTATATAAAAAATAGAAATACTTTTCATCCTAGAAATATCATTATTCAAAAATAAAAAAGAATGAGCGACGATTCTCGGTACTTTCAAAGCGTTAAATAAAATTGCACATTAATTTTCTTATTAAATCTTAAATATATATATATATATATATATATATATATATATACATACACATAGTTACACACACACATACACACATACACAAATTAACGTTTTATCGTTTTATCGACGAACATTAAAAATTTAATTACATTTGCATATCAAAGGATATGCGAGTTATTAACGTTATTAATAAAAAAAAAAAAAAAAAAAAAAAAAAAGATTAATTCGTTTCATTGGAATTTAGCTCTCGAATAAAAGGCAAGGAAAGGAAGGAAGGAAGGAAGAAAGAAAGAAAGAAAAAAAAAAATGAAATAAATAAATAAAGAAAGAAAGAAAGAATGAAAAGAGAGGGAATAAAAGCGAGAGGAGAGGATGAAGAAGAAGAATTAAGAAAAGGAAAAGAGAAAAAAAGAAAAGAAAAAAAATAATACAAGTAAATAAATCAAAAAGAAAAGAAGAAAAGGAGAGAGAGAGAGAGATAGAGAGAGAGAGAGAGAGAGAGAGAGAGGGAGAGAGAGAGAAAAGGAAGAAAATAAAAGAAGAAAAAGTTTATAAGAGAAAGAAAGAAACGTCTGGTACGGTGTCGGCGGATCATCAATGACCCTTAGCCGAGGTCAAGCTCGGTGGATGAGGAGGAGGCGGCGGAGGGGGAGAGAGTAAGCGCGGTAAAAATTGGCGCGCGTGCCTAGCGCTCATGCGTGGGCGTCGCGACGTCGTAACACGATGATAAGAGCGGTACGGTAGCTACGACGACGCTGGCGTCGTTGGTTCACAGTGGCCAACGCGACCTCGGCCCGTAAGGATCTCCGTTCCGGCACGTCGTTTATTTTTCTTTTCCTTTATTTCCTTTCTTTCTTTCTTTCTTTCTTTCTTTCTTTCTTTATTTATTTATTTCTTTTTTTTTTTATAATTTTTTTTCTCCTTCTCTAACTCTCTTTATTTTATCTGATTTATATTAAACGAAACTACGGGACGCGACGTCGACGTCGAACGATTACGATTACGACGACGACGACGACGACGACGACGAGGACGACGACGACGACGACGACGACGACGACGCAGACAATAATCTTACGAGTATTTCATTTTCTTTTGCAACGAGTGCGCTCGGTTCCATTCGAGATCATCGACGTTTCTGTCAGAAGAAAAGGAAAACGTGTACTGAAAATAATGTGAAGACAAAAAGAATAAGAAAAAGAAAAAGAAAGAAAGGAAGAAAATGAGAGAAAGATAGATGAAGTGCGAGAGAGAGAGAGAAAGAGAGAGAGAGAGAGAGAGAGAGAGAGAGAGAGAGAGAGTGAGTGTAAGAGATAGAAATATAGAGAAAGAAAAAGAGAGAAAGAGAGTACGTATTCTCTTATTAATTATTTCTAATGTGTTATTCTTTACTCCCACCTTTTTTCTTTTTTTCTAATTATTTTTTTTCCCCCTACTTTTTTCATTTCATCGAATGTTGTACAAAATCATACATTTTCTACCTGTTACTTTGATATTATTTATTATTACTTTATGTACATACATACATACATATATATGTATATATATATGTATGTATGTATGTATATATATATGTCAATTTATTAATATACGTATATATTAATACTATATATGTATATTAATATACACACACACACACACATATATATATATATGTATATATATATATATATATATATATATATCGTTTGAGAAGGAAGAAGAAATAGAGAGAGATAGATAGATAGATAGATAGATAGATAGATGGATGGATGAATGGATGGATGGATGGAAAGAGGTTTCTAACGATATGAAATCATTCGATGTGATGCAACTTTCGAGAAGAACGTAACACCATGTCGTCCGATAGAACGATGAATTCTTATCGTTTAATAAGTGGTAGGGGTGATGACGCGGTGAACGAAGGAATGAGGAAAAAGAAAGGCAATCGATGCGCGTCATCCAATTCTTGTCGTCTCTCGATCAAACGATGTATACATATCATACATACATACATACATACATACATACATACATACATACATACATACATACATACATACATACATACATACATACATACATACATACATACATACATATGTATCATCCGAAGAAAAACTTGAAGATCTTGTTAGTTCTTTTTTCACACGTTCTCTTTCTATCTCCCTCTTTCTCTCTCTCTCTCTCTCTCTCTCTCTTTTTCTCTCTCTCTTTCTCTAATGTCATGTGAATGTTAGTAGTTTATGGTGATTTATAGTGATAGTGATGATGGTGATGGTGATTGTTATGATGATGGTGTTATTGGTCACTGATATTGTTTCTTATATTCTGAACTGTAAAATGGTGGTTCCGTTGCTGGCGAACAAAAATGGATTTTACGGTGAGACTCCTATCACGATTTATTTACAAAGTCTCGTGGATAAAACTCTTTGCCCTTTTGTATCTCTCTCTCTCTCTCTCTCTCTCTCTCTCTCTCTCTCTCTCTCTGTTTCTCTATGCGTATATGTGCCTGTGTTTTTCTGTATATGCTCGTGTTTGTTTATGTGTACGTGTGTGCCCATTCTCGTGTTCTTTCTTTCTGTCTTTTTTTCTTTTTTTTTTCTTGCCCTCTTTTCCTTTTCTTCTTTTTTCTCTTTTTCTTTCACTTCTTCTTCTTCTTCTTCTTCTTCTTCTTCTTCTTTTCTTTTTCTTTCATTTTCTCCCCTTCCTTTTTCCGTAGTCGAGAAAGTTCGTGATTTCATCCCGTAACGTTTATCTTCCCGGTTTTACTCGTTAAGCTTCGTATTAAACGTATGTATATGGTGGATAAACGTGTTAAAGAAATAGTATGTTAAATTTCGTTTAACCCTATTACGGCGAATTAATTAATTGAATAATATAAATTATTTGATTTAATTTATCGATTAATCATAGATATTTTTATCAATTGAAATTGTCGTGATCGTTTGGAAATATAATATGAATACGTGTTCCGTTTGCCATTTTTCTTATTCGGGGAAAAAAACTTCGTGAATTTGTCCTATCAGTTTCCGTCGCACGTACCTCGAAGATATTTGTGATCGTACGATATCTTTATTTTCTATTCTCTCTCTCTCTCTCTCTCTCTCTCTCTCTCTCTCTCTTTCTTTCTTTTTTCTCTCTTTTTCTCTTTCTCTCTCTTTTTCTCTCTCTCTCTGTCTATGTCACACGTAAACAATTACACAGTACGTATCATTTCGTACGATAAATGTATAAATTAACACTGTATACGTAATGTTTACTTTGATTTAATTTTTGAAAATTTGAAGAATGTAGAAAGTTTGGATAATTTGGAAAATGTGAAGACTTTACGGAAAACTTTTGAAAATTTGGTAAACTTTGGAA
>NC_062209.1:1407500-1422500 GCF_912470025.1 Vespa velutina
TCTCTTTTTGCCCTTAAAAGGTTACACACAACATCTAAGAAGTTGAAAATAAGAAAAGAAAAAAGAAAAAAGAAAAAGGAAAAGAATCGATTTTTCAGTATTATTTTCACTTTTTTCTTTTTTTTTTTGTTATAATATTATTCCTTAAAAATGTTCTCGGAAAATTTCGTTGGTAAGTTTTGAAAATTGACGAGTCACATACTTCTAGAAAGTGAAAAGAAAAGTAAAGAAAAGAAAAGAAAAAAAAATAATGTCGACTTTTCAAAATTATTTTCACTTTTTCCTACGACGTTATTATTTAAGAATGTTCTCGGAAATTTTCGTTGGAAAATTTCAAAAATTTTGACAGGTCACATACTTTCAGATAGTGGAAAAAAAAAAAAAAAAAAAAAGTAACATGTTAACTTTTCAGAACTATTTTTGCCTTTGCGATATTTATAATGTTATTCTTTAAAAATGTTCTCTCGGAAAATTTCAAAAAATTGATGATTTGCATATACCTAGGAAGTTGAAGGAAAAGAGAAAAAGAAAAAAGAAATGGACCGTTCCAAATTATTTTCATTCATTATTTTCATAAAACGTTGTCCTTTTTAAGAAATATTCTTC
Organism: Vespa velutina; assembly: GCF_912470025.1. Classification (NCBI taxonomy): domain Eukaryota; kingdom Metazoa; phylum Arthropoda; class Insecta; order Hymenoptera; family Vespidae; genus Vespa; species Vespa velutina. Next base: position 1,408,107 of record NC_062209.1, read on the forward strand.
GTTAAATTTTATTAAGCAAGTTTACAAAAGTTCGTGTGAAATTAAATTAAAGTAAATTTTCTTCTTTTCTTTTTTTTTTCTTTTCTTTTTTTTTTCCTTTCTTTTTCTTTTTTTTTTTCTTTTTCTTTTTTTCTTTTTCGTACAATTTTACTTTTGCAAGTATAATTAAAGTAAATTCACGTTATTAGAATCGTTTTAATTTGATTCTGTCGAAATCGATATTACGTCTGCTTGCTTAACTTTAAACTTTAAATATTTTTTTCACAAAACATGTGTATATGTTATTCGTAGTCATTGCCAATGATTATTTCGAAAGCTATACTGAAACAGATTTTAATGAAATTTGGCACGATTGTTTCTTAACATCATTATCCAATTTTTGTCGTGAGAAAAAATTTCTAACTGTCGTACCTTTCTTTTTTATCATTTTTCTTTTTCTTTCTTTTTTTTTGTTGTTGTTTTCAAATCATTAAAGAATTATCGAAATTCTGTTTTTTTTTTTTTTTTTTTTTTTTTTTTTTTTTCATCGAGAAATTTCGTGCTCGATTCAGTCGTTCACATTTTTTTTTTCTTTTTTCTATTAAATAAAAATATAATTCAAATTGTCGTGACGAAAGATTCTTTTTTTGTTTTTTTCAATGTTTTTCAAAACAACCTCTTGTTTTTTTTTTTTTCTTTTTCTTTTTCTTCTCGATTATTATTGATACCACGAAGGCCATAAAAAACAACTCTATTTGATTAAACGTCGATGATAGTTAAAAAAAAAAAAAAAAAAAAAAAAAAAAAAAAAAAAAGAAAAAAGAAAATAAAAAAAGAAAGAAAGAAAAAAGAAAAGAAATAACTTAAATTGTTTCAATATTTTTCAATAATACACGATAGAAAACGTAAACAATTATTTTATATTAATGAACCTAAATGAAATTACTTAATACTCTTATTAATCAATTAATTGTTTTAATTTTTTTTCAAAGCATACTTTCGAATATATTATATTCAAAAAAAAGTAACGAAACATACTTGATGAAAGTTTTTATTAATGAAACGAAACGAAATAACGCGTTAGGATAGAAAGATCGATAAAAAAGATGGCGAAAAAAAAAAAAAAAAAAAGAAAAAACATTATCTTTAATTTTTCTTCCTTTTCTTTCTTTCTTTTTTTTCCTCTCTTTCTTTCTTTCTTTAATTCATTTTTTTCTTTCCTTTTTATATTCTTTTTTTTTCTTTTTTTTTTCTTTCTTTCTTTCTTTCTTTCTTTGAAACGCAAACCCTTAAATAAGCGCGTCGACGAATCCCTTTTGGTTTTATTTAATGGAATGCGAAACCTTCTGGAGAAAGACAGACAGAATCGACGTGAATCCTGGTAGGGTAGAGAGTGGGACAGAGAGAGAGAGAGAGAGAGAGAGAGAAAGAGAGAGAAAAAGAGAGAGAGAAGGAGAGAGGGAGAGAGAAAGAGAGAGAGAGAGGAATATTTCGGATGGAAGAACGAAAAACCTCGAAACTGTCTGTCACTTTCTTCTACCCTCGATTTTTCGATCAGAATTTTCTACGGAATATATTTCCTCGAACTTTGAAATGTACGCGCAAAATGTTCGCGAACCTTTGAATCCGCACGATTGCTTTTTCCTTCTTTATTTTCTTTTCTTTTCTTTCCCTCTCTCTCTCTCTCTCTCTCTCTCACTCTCTCTCTCTTTCTCTTTTTATCTGTCTATCTGTCTATTACTTTCTCTTTTTGTTTGTTTGTTTTTTTTCCCTCTCTTTCTCTCTCTCCCTCTCTCTCCCTCTCTCTCTCTCTCTCTCTCTCTTTCTTTTTGACTCTCTCATTGCTTTCCTTTCGTTGCTCATAGCCGGATACCCATACCGACGAAATTTGAATTTCTCGATGGTTGAGTGCGACGATAATAATTCTCTCGATATTTCCACTTCGATTTCGTTTTAACGATGAACGCGCGTGGCAATAATATTCGTTCGTTGAATCGAAAATGACTAGTAATACGTTCGTCGAAGTTATTTCTTTTTTTTGTTTTTTTTTTCTTCTTTTTTTTTTCTTCTTTTTTTCTACCTTTTACAATAGACACACACACACGTACAGACACACACACACACACACACACACACACACACATATATATATATATATATATATATATGTAGATATTATACTACTCCTTTTTTGGAACAAATTAATTATATATCATAATGAATTGGATATCGTGAATATTTTTTCACTGAAAAAAACGAATGGTCTCTTTAACGTTTTAGTACTCTACGAATGGAGTTTATGGTGATACCGATACGAGGTCAGAGTAAGAAGGATTTTTTTTTCTCTCTTTCCTCATACCACCCTATATCCAACTTCATCACCCTATCCCCATTCCCTTTTCCCATTTCATCCCCTGTTATTAAATAATCGTGAAAATGCGAATGATTTTGAATTCAAAAACCTTGAAGATAGTTTTGTATCGGTCTATTTTTTTTTTGTTTTTCCTTTTTTTTCTTTCTCTCTTCTTCCCTCTTTATTCTCCTTTTTATTTTTGTATGTTTTTTTTTCTTTCTTTCTTTTTTTTTTTTTTCTTCCCCTCATTGGTTTGATATAAAGGAACGGGTTATCCGTACTTTTTCAATATTTTCTTTTTCCTTTTTCTCTTCTTTTTTGTTTCTTTCCTTTTCTTCTCTGCATTTCGTACTTCATCTATCTACTTCTTTTCATATATCCTTCGTAGTACATTCTTTCATTCGCGATTACAGATAACCTCGATATAAAGGGTAAACGAACGAGGGGAAATGGAGTAGTATAACGGTGATAGATAGATAGATAGATAGAGAGAGAGAGGTGAGGGAGGGATGGAGTATATATAGTTGAGGACATAGAAATAAGGTAAACCCTTTAGGAAATTAAAAACTGTGCATGGTGGATGTTGGTATTACGACGGTATTACGAAAAAAAAAAAAAAAAAAGAAAAAAAAAAAAAAAAAGAGAGAAAATCCACGCGTGTATTCGTGTTGTAGGTTAAAGTTTGCCAATTTCATTGGGAAATAGAAATAGATTTGGTATTCGCTTTGGTAACGTAACATAGTAATAGTAATAGTCTGTTAGTTAACGTAGAAACGATTTAATCTTTAATTAGCGAATAGTTTTACTCATTCCACGTTCTAATTTCGTGATAATCAACTCTATTCGATCCCACTTGATTCTACTTCGTCTCCATTTTCGTTCGTTATTCCCGATCAATTAACACGCTTACGTTTTCGCACGAAGGATGATAGTAGTTAGCGTTAATGGGAGGTGGGGGGAGGGGGAGGGGACCATTGATCTTAGAAGGATTGGTTTAAGGAAGTTGAACGAAGAGGGATGAATGAGGGATAAAAAGAGAGATAGAGAGAATGTTACGGGATAAAGATTATATGGAATTGAAAAATATTCTTCTCATTAATTTATATCCCATTGAATATCAATTTTTCGATTAATATCCCATTCAATTAGAATTATTTTATCATCTCGTTCATTTTATTATAAATTATAAATTTGTAATTAATACGATGTATTTCGAAAATTAATGTAACATTTGTATGAACTTTTTCAAGATGATGGTTAGATAAAACGTTTCGATAAAAAAAGAAAAAAGAAGAAAAGAAAAAAAAAAAAAAGAAAAAAAAAGAAAGAAAAAAAAAAAAAAGAAAAGGAAATAATAGTCGTACCACGTATAACTTGAAAAGTCGAATGAAATCAATCCCATTTGAAGGTTTTCTTTATTTTTTGGCAAGAATTCAAAATCGAACGAGAACATTCTTATAACTGGACATCGTTTCTTTTAGAACGATAAAAATCATTTATTTCATTATCTGCTCTTTCTTATCAGTTCTCTTTATCTTCTCACTCTCTCTCTCTCTCTCTCTCTCTCTCTCTCTCTCTTCTTTCGTCTATTTCTTTTTATCACTTACTATAACTACCTTTCTCTGATATCTCTTTCTCTCTTTTCTCTCTCTTTTCCCCTATGCTTTCCCCTTTTTTAAATTTCATTGCGTTCACATGGAAACCCATAAAACTCATTTATCCCGAGACCATAGAAATAACGTATAAAACGTATCGAAGATACATTAAACTGATTTAACACTTGAAATTTCATCGAGCTTATATGTATCATTATGGATGAATAATGTCAAGGGATAACTTTATGCGCGGACGAACCGGTTGAGAATTCGATAAATTCCTTAACTCCTTGCGGTATGAATGAAGGGGAAGGGAAAAGGAGGAGGAGAAGGAAGAGGAGGAGGAGGAGGAGGAGGATGAGGAGAGAGAGGAGGATTTCTCCATTTAAATTTGTCACGAGCCTTCGTAGCGAGCCATCGCAATCAATGATTACCATGATGGTTTGAACTCTGAAAGTCAAGTTCGATTGAACTAATTTATATTATATATAGTCCATATATGTATGTACATATATAGGGCATATATGTATGTATATATGCATATATAAAGCGTATGTATAATGTATAATATACGTACGTATGTACGTATGTATGTATATATATATATATATATATATGTATGTATGTATGTAATGTATATGTATGTATGTACGTATATGTATGTAATGTATCTTGTGAATGATAAATGGCTTAGTTATCAATTATTAAGAACCCGTTCTATTTTTTAATTGGACATTTTAAAGTCATTCCAAAATCGATGATTATTCAATAGATCATCGTTAATAAATTTGCATTGATTTAATGTTACACGTAATCTACATCGAAGATTTAATGTTATTGCAAGTAACGTTATCTTGATAAATACCGTATAAACTTGAGAATTTTTGCTTGGCAGTCCTTCGGGAGAGTCGACGGGTAAAAACCGTTTCCGAGAAACGTAGTGATCGTCCATCTTACGAAGGAATTACTGTCTCGAATCCGATTTCATAGTATACGCGAGAAATCCTTGATTTATTTCTTCGTCCTACTAAATCCAAATTTTAATTCTATTTTTTTTTTCTTCCTTTTCTTTTTTTGTTCCTGTCTCTCTCTGTCTCTCTCTCTGTCTCTCTCTCTCTCTCTCTCTCTTTCCCTCTATCTCTATCTGTATCTTTAAATAACTCTGTGTTTGCGTTGTCGCGTCCACGTCCATTCGGATGTACGTCAAAGCAAGATTTTTATTATTATTTATTTTTTTATTTATTTATTTTATTTTTTGTTTGTTTGTTTGTTTTATTTATTTATTTATTTATTTATTTATTTATTTATTTACTTTTCTTTTTTTATTTATACATTTATTTCCAAAATATTTTCATATTTTTTATTTCTGAATATTTCATTTGTCTCGAACAGAAAATTCATTAACTCGTGCGTTTTATCATCAGGCACGGTCCATAAAAATATCTACGTATTTTTGTTTGATGGCTTCTTTGGGGAAAAAAAAAAAAAAAAAACAAAAAAAAGAGAGAGAGAGAGAGAGACGACAAAAGTCGAAATTTTTAGTCGAACATTTTCTTTGTATTTTATCCCATTAAACGTAGTAATCACAATATTCGTAATTTAAAGATTACATTTCCAATCCTACGACAATTAATTAATTACAATTCGATTGGATTGTTTTTTCGGACATTAATAAAACACCATTTTTTCATCCTTTTTATTATCGTTATTTTCTATTTCTAACGTTTATCATTTGCATGCATTAAAAATTATTCTTTAATTATATAGCATCTTTATTGTTTATACACACACGCACACACGCGCGCGCGCGTGCGCATATCTTTCTAAAAAATGTTCGATCCTTATATTATCATTTTAATTCGATAAATTATATTTATATAAAAAAAAAGTATAATGTATAATATTTATAATATTTAAAAGTATAATATATTAATTTTAATTCAATTTTCATTTGAACAATTACGATTTGTCAACTTCTGTATATTTATATATTTTTAGAGGAGATCGACATATTACAATAATAAATCTATATGAATATATATATATATATATATATTTATCTTTCTCTCTCTCTCTCTCTCTTTACTTGTTTACACGTTGCACATTCTCTTGATATTCTCCCTCGTTAACGAGTTATAACAGAAATACGCGTGAAAAGTTTCTAATTGAATTGTCAAGTTAATTACATTTATTAATTACATAAGAAAGATAAGATAGGGGCTGTAATTATCTAGAAATAGTGTTTTATAATGCACTGTGAGATATCTTCCACTGAGATGATATTATTATTTTTTTTTTTTTTTTTTTTTTGTTTTTTTTTTTCCTACGAACTAATTTAAATAAGTAACTATCTAAATAATACTTAGAGCACAAGTATACGTTGTATCTTTCTATCACGTAAGACTTTTACGAACTTGTTCCTTATTTCGCATTCTATTTTCTATTCGAAGTAGATACACATAAGTATTGTACTATATACATGAATCTTGCATTGAGAAAGTTCACAATTTGTGAGAGATGGGAAAAAACTATGGCTTGGTTCGGTTTCCGATCTTTATTTACATATCTTTCCAATGCTTTATACTGATAATATTATCAAAACACGTAAATAATCTCGTTTTGACGTTACATACGTAAACTTCGATTTCATAAAGCAAAAGCAATGAAACACGTAGGAGGTTGCGGTAGCATGAGATAAAAAGAGAAACAAATAAAAAATCATGCGTATTTAAACGTTAAAAATTAATTCGAAATATTAATCGTTTTTTATTTATTTATTTATTTATTAGCTTTTTCTTTTCTTTTTTTTTCTTTTTTTTTTTTTCATAATGTCTCCAGACATATAGAACGTTATTTAAATTTTATAGAAAATTTATCGTAATTACGATAAATATAGCTATAAGCGCAGAACTATATATATGAGCAGACTATATATATATATGTATATAGAAAGAAAATATTTACGATTGTTACATTATTCTTTTCTGTTTCTTTTTTTCCTTTTATTTTTTTTTTTATTTTTTTTTCTTATTTTTTTTTTTTTTTTTTTTTTTTTTTCTTTTTTTATCGACGGTCGCATCTCGAGATACAAGCAGGAGAATGGGTTATTCACGTTCTTTTTCGTCCTGGCTTGTCTCGTACATTCTACTCGATATTGATATAGGTCAGTATTTATATATATATATATATGTATGTATGTATATATATATATATATCTTATATGAATAAAATTTATATATCTATATATAAATTTAATCCATATAAGTTAAAATATTTAAATATTATTTTAACAACGAAAAAATAAAATAAAATAATAATAATAATAATAATAATAATAATAATACAAACAATATAATTATTTCTTTATTATTATTATTATTATTATTATTATTATTATTAATAAATATCTCAATAATTCTTCATTATCTTATTTACTCACACAACTTACATACATACATACACACATACACATACGTACAAAGAGTAAATTAATCTCACCCTACCTTACTTTAATCGAATTTATAACTTCGTTCGTATCGATCTTGAACGATAATCGTTAATAACTTTTCACTCACACAAATCAATTAAATCGAATATAGACTTCGGTTGAAAATATTTTTAGTTGTCGATTATAACGACACACACACACACACACATATATATATATATATATATATCGTACTTACATGGATAGAAATACTTTTTCGTTACTATATCTAAGATAGCATTGTACTAGACTTTGACAAGATTACTATAAGATAAAACTCGTTTGTCATTAGCTTAGAGGTTTAGCTATAGAGAATAAGGATAATACTTAGTGAAATTGCTGAAGGACTAAGGTGAAAGGAAAATCCCTTTGTCGAGAGACGTCACTCTATAAAATGTAATTTTCCTTGTTGCAACGTTCTATTTCTCTCTCTCTCTCTCTCTCTCTCTCTCTCTCTCTCTCTCTCTCTCTCTCTCTCTCTCTCTTCTCCTTCTCCTCTTTTCTTTAAGGAACTTCGAAGAGAGAACGAAAATGATAGAGTTCTCTCATTTTCTTGATCCGACCCTTACATTTACATATATATATATATATACTTATATACATTACATACATTTATTTACACATACTTATTTCATCGTCATTAAATTCATTAATTAATATTTCCTACGATTATTGTACAACGAAAAGAGAAAACAAAATAGAAAAAGAAAAGAAAAAAGAAGAAGAGAAAAAGAGATTAGAAAACAAAGTGAGAGAAAAAGGAAAAAAAGAATAGTGATAAAAAAAAAAAAAAAGGGGGAAAAATAGAAAAACGTAGGAAGTAAGTAAATTGCAAGTGAAAAGTATCGCGATAAGTTTTTCCTTTTACTATTCATTCTACTCGATAAAAATTCAACGTAACACGATGTCGTTGAGAGCATTGCCATCGTTGTCCTATAGTTATAAACTTTTATATTTTTTTCGTTATCGGTATCGGTCAATTTTATTTCACTTTTCTATTACGAATGGACGCGTACATACACACACATAGACACACACACACACACACATATACAGAAAGAAAGAGACCACCGCATACGTGTGCGTGAATATACAAAATGTAAGTAAATCAGTACTTTTCGATTATGTTGAATCAACGAGGAAACTTTTGAAGATGATTTTGCATTCGCGAATTCATTTATTTCTAGAAAACGAAATAAAAAAAATAACAAAGAGAGAGAAAGAACGAGAGTGTAATGAAAAGAACAAAGATAGAAAAACAAATGATTATTTGCCAAGCTTTTTAACAATCTCCTACGATTATCTTTCCGTCGAGTTCGAATATGATCGAGTTCTCGACAAAAAAAAAAAAAAAAAAAAGAAAAAAGAAATCTCTACGATCGTATTATAGGGGATGTAAATAATTAAATGTTACATATAATATCGATTTGTAAAATGTTAATAAATATATATTAGAAAAGAAATGAGATGATAGTACGAGAAACGTCAGCGTCATATAACAGATATATTCGTGATAACGTAGCTACGTTCGAGTTAAATTCATTGAAAAATTATGCGAATAACCATAAGCGCAACGCGTGTCCTATAAGGAACATATCCCTAAACCCAGTTTTATCCTTTCTACCACCTCAATAATAATCCCCTTCCTCCCCATCGTCTCTTATTTTATTACTACCACGTCGAGCGAAGTGGAGGGGGGGTGGAAAGGGATGGAAGGTAAGGGGATGAATTATGCAGAAAACTTTGATGATGCAAATAGGTGCAAGAACACGATACATTGGTAGGTCGAGTACTGTTGGTGAAGGGAGGTCAGATACTAAGTCATGTCCTTCATACGTGTATATGCATTTTGCATATTGTCGTGGCCATTTAACGATGCCACTGACCGAGTAACGAGCGGAAAATAATAAAGCGCGAGACGTTGAACAACGACGATTACTACTTTGGCCGCCATCATTGCAATAGCGCGATAGGGCAATTTGGGGGTGAGTTTATGGGCGAATGAAAACAATGTTTTTTTTTCCCCCCTTTTTTTTTCTCCCCGCGTCGCCTCCCACCCCCCCCCCCCGCTCCCCTCGTTTCGCTCAAACCACGTTAACAATTTAATTAACATTATTAATTTTCTTTTTTTTTTTTTTTTTTTTTTTTTTTTTTTTTTTTTTCCTTAATCTTTTTCATTCAATTTATTTATCGAAAGGTAAGAACGTGTCTCTCGATCTCTCAGTGAAATTTTGACGATGATTAACGCAAGAATATAACGTATATATACAAATGAATCGATTAGAAAGGGTCGCTATCGATCCTATTAGCAGAATATCAGTTTTAGAACTGATTGCAATTTGTACGACCATCTTTCTCACCATCTTTCCCTTTCTAATCATCTCTCACCACCACCAACCACCATCATCATCCCTATATCGAATTGATCGGTTTCGAGTCTTAACTCATTAATGTTGTTATCTATGAATATCATAAATCATAAAACTTTATACCTTCTAATTCCTTGATACATAGATACATAGAAAGAGATAGATAGAGATAGATGGATAAAAAGAGAGACAGAGAGAGAGAGAGAGAGAGAGAGAGAGAGAGAGAGATGTAACTTATTATTTGTTAATTATATTAATTGGTATAAGTTAGTCGTTTGATGAAATAAAAAGATGAAATAAAAAAAAAAAAAAAGAAATAAAAGGATGAAATTGTATTTTTTAGAGATAAAATAAAAAATGAAAGAGACACATTTGGAGAATTTGTTTTGAATGCTTCGTTCGAGGATATAAAGAAGAATAGAAATCAATTAAAGAATTAAAGAAATCAATATATATATATATATATATATATTTTTTTTTATATATTTAAATAAACGAAAAAAAAAAAAAAAAGAAAAAGATGTGCGAAAAGCAAAGAAAGAACGTATTTCAAAATTCGAGCTTCCCATTTTGTTGAAACGAATGTCAGTCCCGAAGAGTTTTAAAAGAGCGTCGTATGGGTTTTCATGAGGAAAAATCTGACGCTTGCTACGTCAGACGCCATTTTTCATGCCTTTTATCGCAAATTTAACATATACTGCATATATACATATATACATATGTACATACATATATATGTAGATAGATTTACATTATCGAATATCATCGCGTTTCTTTCGTATCTGACTTCGCGTTTATATGTTTGCATAAGTATATGTGAGCGTTCGTTTGCCAAACACACACACACACACACATTTATCTCTAGTATTAACGAATCATTTGTATGACTAAAAAAAAATTAAAAAAAAAAAAAAATAAAAAAATCTTGGATTTACTTTTAAGAAAGTCTATTATCGATAGATAGGATTGATTTTTCCTCATTTGAAATAATCATATTAAATAATTGTTTATGAATCGTTTAAAAAAATAATATCTATATGTTATTATTATGATTATGATTATGATTATGATTATTATTATTATTATTATTATTATTGTTGTTGTTATTGTTGTTGTTATTGTTGTTGCTGTTGCTATTGCCAAAAATAAATTTTTCATTTGAAATGAAATGTCAAATCGTACGTTCGATTAGATAACGGTTTAATAGAAAAAAAAAAAAAAAAACATACAATAACATGCTAGTAACCTATATTAGATGGTTAATGCGACCTCCTTCATTATCAATGCAAAAATGCAGATCCGCTATTTAAGAGTTATCTCTTATTGCTTAACGTTTATAAATCAAAATTCTCTTTTTCTTTTTCTTTTTCTCTCTCATTTTTCTTTTTTTTTTTTTTTTTCTTTTTTTTTTCCTTCTTCTTCTCTTTTTTTTTTTTTTTTTTATTAATAATGAATCTTCGTCGACTCATAATGACTCACATATCGTGGCGATTGTTAACGTGCAATAAAAAAAAATGTAAATTTTTCTAAAACTCGTTGAGCATTGAAATGATCGTGTATTTATCGATTATTATTAACTAACGTATTGCAAACGATCCCGTTTAATTCTTTTTAAATGTTTATCTTATTCGTAAAGTAATAATGCGATCGTTAAAAAATATTTTTCTTCTTTTCATTTATAAACGTTTCTTTTAAAATTTCTAATTAAATTTTCTTTTATTAACCTGACATATTTCGATACTATTTCAAATATCGAACTGATATTTATTAGATCATTATTTTTAAACGCTTTGAATCGTTATTTCAAATGAACGTTCATATATATATATATATATATATATAACTTGTCGATATTACGTTACGATTAATAAAAATATCGTCGAGTATTTTAATCAATATACATTTGCAAATATATAAATAATTCTTTAACATTAAATATAAATCGATGTTTAATACTTGTACCTATAATAAACCTAAATGTAATCTCGACGTTTAATTTATTTATATTGATTGTTTATATTTACATTATGTACTTTGTATTATATTTTATTCATAAATATTAATCAGAGTGCCCTTGCAATTAATTCTACAAAAATAATAATCCAAAAAGAATAATATTATATATATATATATATATATATATATATATATATATATATATATATATATATAAAAATATAAAAGCATGTCGGTTATCGTTTGTTTATTCGGTGAAAAAAAAAAAGAAGACGAGAAAAAGAGAAAGAAAAACAAACGACAAAAAATAAAAAAAAAAGGAAATAAAAAGAAATAATAATTATAATAATAATTGACGCGTTACTCTACGATGATATTTCGTCTAACATAAATGATTACTGATCTAATCTATTCAATTAAATTTTACAATAGAATCCACGTTCCATTCGTTTTTTCTTTTTTTTTTTTTTTTTTTTTCATTTCCATTCTATCCAAGTCGATTAAATCATAGTTCTGCAAAATTTTCATTAACAATTCGCCGTACGGAAGAGAATCACGATTGAACGTAACACTTCTCCACCTTGTGGGAGGGGGCGGTGCCATCTATATTTATACCCCTTCCTCCTCCCTTTTAACCATCACACTCTCTCCATCCCCTTCTCCTTCCCACGATCTTGTTAACTAGACTTATTGCCGAGTAGCGAGAAGTGGAAAACACAATGTTCGCGTCGTAGAGACGCGAGAGAGAAGCACTTAGGGCTTCTTCCCTTTCAATCTTAGCGCGAATGTTGAAAGTTGGATTAATTGTTTCAGAAGTCTCTGTACTACGTGTAATAATTTGTTTCTCTCTCTCTCTCTCTCTCTCTCTCTCTCTCTCTCTCTCTCTTCCTCTATTTATCTCTTTCTTCCTCTCTCTATATCCATCTATCTGTCTTTTTGAGTATATATATATATATATATGTATGTGTGTGTGTATGTATGTATGTGTGTATGTATGTATGTATATGTATGATATATTCGCTTTTCTCTAACTCTTTCTCTTTCTCTTCCTCCCTCCTTGTCCTAACTAAAACTCCAGGCCTTCACGACCCCTCCCCCCTCCCAACCCCCCTCGATCTCTTTCCTATAGAACACGAATAAAATGACGAGTTTCGTGCGCACAATTGCGTCAGTCATGTGGAACGTGGTTATAAAGTCTGTATTTCGACGATGAAAGCTTTTCAAATGGATATTTCTGACACGTTAATACATATATATACATATATATGTATATATATATATGTATATATATATATATACATATAATATACGTGATAATATCCATGCAATTGGATTTATATATATGTAAATATATATAAAATCTAAAAATTTTTTATATATATAAAAATATATATATATAAAAAATAAATAAATAAAAAAAAAATTGATCTGTGAAATTGTTATATTATTAAATCGTTCGATGGGTATAATGTAACATTTTATTTCTTTTTTTCTTTCTCTATTTTTTTTTTGTTTTGTTTTCTTTCTCTGTATCTTTCTCTTTCTCTCTCTCTCTCTCTACTAGCTATTTTTAATAATTATTACTAACGATTTTCAATATTAAAATACGCGTGTAATTTGAATTTTTCTTTAAAATGAGACGCTCATTTTTGTTTTTTTTTTCTTTTTTTTTTTTATGTATACATGCATATGTACAAGAAAAAATTTAGATATAATATTGCAAATAGAAATAGCCCATACGCATGCACATAAAATAAACGTATAAACATAAAAAAGAAATAAACGCATATATAAATATACGTGTATATTTATATATTAATTATATACGTATTAGATATTTTGCGTGAAACGTAAAAATTATGATATAACTTTGATTATTTAATAATCGTTCAAAATTGACGTCGCATTAATCGATCGAAATTATTGGACCATTTTGGATTATAGATAATTACATATATCTGAATATGTAAAGTAACTCTATCTATGTTCATACATTAATAGTGTACGTACTTATCTATATGTATGTATCTATGTATGTATATATGTATTTTACAATAATTAATTATTATTAGTTAAACCGACCAAGAGCTTTGCGTAAGGGTGAGGTGTTCGTCGTATCTAACGACTAAGGAGGATGGTTTATGCGTGCCATTAGAGGAGGAAGAGGGAAGAACTAACGAGCACGATTAACGTTACTTTCTCTCTCTCTCTCTCTCTCTCCCTCTAACCCTCTTTATCTCTCTATCTCTTTATCCCTCTATCTCTCTCCTTTTTGCTTGCTTCCTTCCTTTCATGCTTAAGGTATCTAATTTAAGCATCCTTTCACCATTTTCCTTTAGCACGTTTCTACGTGCAACGGTAATAACTTTTTTGCGTTCTTTTTCTTTTCTTTTTTTTTTTTTTGTTTTATTTTACCTTTTTTCTTTTTGCAGTAGTCACTCTAACACTTTTTCCACGAATTAGATGGTCGTACTTTAACGAAAAGTAAGATACTCGTCGATCTGCGTTTTATTGCGAACTACTGAAAATAAAGATTATTTTATTTCTTCCCCTTTTCTTTTTTTTTTTTTTTTTTTTTTTTTTTTTTTTTTTTTTTCTTTTAGAATTAAACTAATCGTACTTCTCGTTGTAAGAATTTTTCGTCATTATTATTCA
>NC_062209.1:1427500-1437500 GCF_912470025.1 Vespa velutina
GAAGCTTCTTTTTTCTTTTTTCTTTTTTCTTTTTTACCTTCTTTTTCCATTTTTTCTTCTTCTTCTTCCGCGAGCTTTCTATACTCATCCTCCTCCCTCCCCTCTCCCATTGGCCTTTAAGCGTAAAAAAAAAAAAAAAGAAAGAAAAGAGAAAGCAAGAGAAAAAATAAAAATGAAAGAATTACATTTTTAGATTTGTAAAAACAAATCCGAAGAATTATTTTTTCCATTTATAATTTATTACACTCTGATGGTAGTAATGGGGTGTCTAGCGTATTAAAATTAAAAGGAAGAAAGAGGAAAGATTCGTTTGATAATTTCTATGGTGAATAGCTTTACTATGAAATAATTAGCAACAACGATGACGACGACGACGACGACGAGGATCTCAGGGAAACCTTTTTTTTTATCTTTTTCTTTTTTTCTTTTTCTTTTTTTCTTTTTCTTTTCTTTCCCAATTGTACAACACCGACGAATTGTTCCATAAAAGAAGATATGATCTTCGGTATGACCTACCATCAGTCGTTTTATAATTTCTCACTCTCTTCTTTCCCTTCCCTCCCACTTCCACCCTTCCTCTCTGCCCTTTTTACAATTCACATTATCTTTCTTAAAGCTTTTATTGTATTCTCGAGTAAAATGAATTCGAAGTTAAAAAGTCTCTGGCTGAACATCGATTCGATTCGATTCGATTCGATTCGATTTCTCGGTCTAACGTGTCTTTTTAATTTCGTTCGGTCCGATCCGATCCGTTCCGATCCGTTCCGATCCATCTCCATTTTCTTCCTTCATTTTCTATTTCTTCTTTTTCTTCTTCTTCTTCTTCTTCTTCTTTTTCTTTTCTCTTCATCTTCTTCTTCTTCTTCTTATTCTTTTTCTTTTTCTTTTCTCTTCTTCTTCTTCTCTTTTTTTATTTTTATTTTTTCATTTTTTTTTTTTTTTTTTTTTTTTTTTTTTTTTTTTTTTTTTTTTTTATTAACTCCACTCCGAGATATCGATCTTAGCGATAATGTTAAATACTTTCACATACTTCATACACTACATGCGACATTCTTCTATGACATATATCTCTTTTAGGTATTTAACTTTAATGGGTGGTAGAAATAAAAAGAAAAATGAAATGAATAGATAAAAGGTAATCGATTATTATTACGATATCATTAATAGATCATTAATAGATTAATATTATTAATAGATCGTTCTCAAAGCTCGAACTTATTTGTTACTAGTTGTTTATTATTCACTCGAAACATAATAATGCTCTTGCATTTTTTTTTTTTTTTTTTTTTTTTTTTTTTTTTTTTTTTTTTTTTTGACCTAATCGATCATTTACTTTGCAACGATCCGCATGCGATGAGGATCATTTTTTAAAATGGATTTTTCAATATCATTCGACGTCTTCGTACGATCTATGTATCTAAATGAGAGAATTTAATTCGTAAAATTATTACTTTGTTATCGTTTAAATTATCTACGTATACTTTTTGGCAAGTCAAATTTAAAATCGCTTAAATAGAAATTGCTCTTTTCCATTCTTTTATTATTATTTTCTTTTTTTTTTTTTTTTTTTTATATTCTTTATTATTTCATCTTTCTTTTTTTCTTTTTTTCCTCGACGACGACGATCCTTCTTCTTGCTAATAACAAAAAAAAAAATAAAAAAAAAAAAAAAAAAAAAAAAAAGAAAAAAAAGTTTCTTTATCAAGCGAAAATAAAAAACAAGGAAAAAGAAAAATACAACGCGTTTTTATCGTGTTTCATGAGTGTGCACTTATATTTTTTCTTTTTTCTCTTTTCTTTTTTCTTTTTTTCTTTTTTTAATCTACGTCTTCCGTCGCAAATATTCTGTCGCGCAATGACGCTTTATCATTGTAAGATAAGCCATAAAAGCGATGGAGTATATTTTATGGATTGTGATATATCTAAAAAAAAAAAAAAAAAAAAAAAAACAAAAAGAAAAAAAAAGAAAAGAAAAAGAAAAAAAGAAAAATAGAAACGAAAAGAAAGAAATAAATAAATAAAAGCAACTTCAACTTTATTAAGAGAGAACACATTTCCACAAGTGTGTGTGACATTTATGGTCGCGTCAGATCGAACATGACATTTTTACGTAATACGTGACATTCTTTATCTATGTAACTATCTAAATCCGACATATGTATAAGTTAACATAGAATATCTCTCTCTATCTCTCTCTCTCTCTCTCTCTTTTTGACAATAACAATCAATTTAATTAACAACTTTTTATTCATTCACTTAATAACATACATGACATATAATATATACATAATTACGTATATATGCGTGCATCCATGTATATATTATGTGGACCGGAAAGTAATGTCGTTTTTGCGCATGTCGATATTTGATTGTTAAAAATTGTTAAAAATTTATTCGTTTGAATTTAATTTAAGAAAACGACATTACTTTCCGGTCCACCTAATATATATATATATATATATATATATATATATATATATACATATGTATGTACGTATGTATTATATGTATATCTTTCCTTTCGTTTCTCTTTCTTCTTCTTCCTCTTTTATATTTTATTCTAATTACATATCTTTTCCTTTCTCTCTCTCTCTCTCTCTCTCTCTCTCTCTCTCTCTCTCTTTATAATATCAACATCCTGTTCATTTTTGAATCAGATTATATGGTAAATAGTGGTAACGTGGTAAGAGAATGTTATTACTTTGAGAATTGAACGACCGATAGAAATTTCCACGCGCACTGCTTGTATATACTCACATAATCTGCCCACCCATCCACCCATCCTACACATACATACATACATACATACATACATACATACATACATACACATGGATTTTACTTTTATATGTCGCGATGGCGTTGGTGCACGCAATATCTTCTACAATCTGAGCTAACAACGTTCTATCACGAGGTAGACGTAACGTAAACGTCATAAACATCGATGGACTAAGGATCAAAGTGATGCGTTCGAGAAAAAAAAAAAAAAAGAAAAAAGAAAAAGAAAAAGAAAAGAGAAGAAAGAAATAAACAAAGAAAAAAGAAAAAAAAAACACATTCAGGACGACTTCTCTCTCTCTCTCTCTCTCTTTCTCTCTCTCTTATCCCGCGTTTCTTCTTCTTCTTCTTCTTCTTCTTTTCTTCTTTCTTCTTCTTCTTCTTCCTTTTATTTCGTTGACGGTGACGTTTATATAACTGGCAATGATTATACGAGCGTGAAATGTGCAATTAAAGTCAGCCGTCACTTAGACGACCATTTATTTCTCTCACATTATTATTCTCACTTACTAACACGAGCATCAACATTAACATCAACATCAACACCAACGTCAACACCATGGGACTCTTGTCAGTTCTATTTTTGCGGAAGAAGTTTAACAGGAACGAAGAGAGCAAGCAAAGCTGGTACCTTTTTGAATAAGAAAAAGGGAAAATGAGTAGAGAGGAAAACGAAGAAAAATAAGAGGGGTGTCCGGGGGAGGGGTGAGTGGGTGTGGTGGAAGGGGGGGGAGGAGGGAACTGGAAACAATAAAATAAAATAGAAGAAAAGAAAGAGGAGGCGGAAGAGGAAGAGAAAGACCCCGTCGCAATTTACTCGACTCTCTTTAGTCGTGTTCTTTCAGTCATATATCTTTTCTCTGTCTCTCTCTCTTTTTTATTCCTTGCATATATATATATATATATATATATATATATATATATGTATATATGTATGTATGTATGTATGTATGTATGTATGTATATTGTGTTGTTACGTACATTCTCACTCTTTCTTTTTTCATACTATTTTCCTCTTTTTGTTTTGTCTTCCATTTTTCTTTTTTCTTTTTTCTTTTTTTTTTTTTTTTGCTTTTCTTTTATTTATATATATGTATATATATACAAATATTTTTTTTTCTTTTTCTTTTTTATTTATATATTTATATATACATATATCCATAACAACAATCAAACGATTTCATTTTCTTTTTCTTTCTTGTTTTCTTTAATATAGTTTACTATAGTATAGTTTATTTACCCCAATCAATTATTCAATCTGGAAATTCTCTTTCATTACGAAATATCTTACGTACTCATATTGATTTTTCTTTGTCCCTTTTTGTTTTGTTTTCTTTCCTTTTCTTATCTTTTCTTTTCTATTCTATTAAAGAAAATCATACAAATTTATCCGATATATCGATAATTAAATTAGGATCGATATTTAAACGTATGTATCATATTTCTTTGGATGAACGAAAAACGTTCCTTGATTTTTAACGAGGAATTAATGCCAATTTTAAATCCATTTTTATCTATGTATCCCCATTTTAATCGAACTTTTTCAATCGAATGAATATAATTGATAAAAATTTATTCGTTCGTAAAAAGCGAATTAATGGTTGCAATTTTTAAAATGAATATAGTGTGAAATTGATTGAATATATTATATATATATATATATATATATATATATATATATATATATGTATTGTGTGAGCGAGTAAGATCCATTTGGAAATTAAAAAAGAAATTAAAACAAAAGGAGGAACGAGAGTATTTAAAAAGAAAAAGAAAAAAAAAGAAAGCAAAAAAAAAAAATTTGGCACCGCGAGTAGCAAAGTTTGCGCAACTTAAGGAACTAGTCGAGTGGCGGGAATTTTTAAGCTAAAAAAAGAAAAAAAAGGAAAGAAGGAGAAAAAAAGAAGAGAAAGAAAGAAAAAGAAAGGTGAGACTCGGGATCAAAGGTCAAATGTTAAATGAGATCTATTAAGATTTTCACTGTTCTACGGGTTTTAATGGAATGAATAAAAAAAGAGTTTCTCATTTTTCCTTCGATTAATATCATTTACTTTCGAAGAGAAATGAATTGAATTATTTTATTAAAATTATTATATATTAAAAAATTGTCACTTTGTTAATTACAATTATCATTGATATAACCGATTGGATTACATTAAACTCGTTAATTTTTTATTACAAATAACGAAGCTGTTAAATTTTTTAATTAATTTTATATATGTATATATATATATATATTTTTTTTATAGATATATTTTTATTATAAATATATATATATATATATATATTTATATTATATTTTATATTATATTTTATATATATATATATATATTCACGTTCTGACGTAGTTAGAAGTTATGCCAAGTTTACGCTTATAAATCTGTTTGGCATTCGCAAACCGTCCTCCGTTAACTACCCTTCGAAGTTCGTTGTGAATCACGTCTTCACGTTTTCTACGTGTAAATAAATTTCCCGAAATAAATATCCGACTTGGTGCATTCGGTACGTGTCATTCACAATCATTCAATATATAAATATTGATATTATATATTGTTGGAATCATTTTCAAAAGTATTCGATCGAATATAAACTTTTTCTAATGATAATAATAAATTAATAAATATCTCGGAAAAGGAAAATATTTATCAGAGTTGAGAATTTACAATGTAGAATAATTGCGTTTTAGAATTGTAATAATGTAATGTATATATTTTTTTCCTCTTCCTTTTTTTTTTTTTTCTCTTTTTCTTGTTGAATAATAACGCACAACAAAATATTAGATTTACAAACGATTAACAAGTAGCTATTTTTTTTCTTTTCTTTTCTTTTTTGTTTGCATTACGATAAATTAAGAATATTTTACATATATATATATAAAATCAAATAGTTAATAAAGAACGAATATATTTGCATGTACATATATATATATATATATACATATATATACTTTTTTAACATGTGATAATAGTTCAAATTTTTTTTTTCTTTTTTTTTTTTTTTTAAATATATATATAACAAAAGTATAGAAAAGTATTATCGATGTCAAACGTCGTGGTTGTACTTTAATATCATTCATCCGAGACGGATGGACCAATATCAGCGATATATTCATCGATAAAATTTTCATTACGCTTATGTCCCAACGCGGACCATGAAAGGAAGACATAAAATGAATATATATGTATGCGTGTATGTGTACATTTTAATATATATATATATATATATATATATATATGTGTGTATGTGTGTGTGTGTGTGATTCTCAAAAAGAGAAAGAGAGATAGAGAAGAGGATGAGAAGTGGAATATTGGTAATAAAGAACCTTTCATAAAAGCCATGTGAATAATGTGAGGGATGAGAGGAAAACGCGTAGGTACATATACATATAATATATATATAAAATATATATATATATATATATATGACACTTTACGTGGACATGCATCTGTTGCGGTTCCGCATGACCGTCAAATGTGATTCTATCTATATATTATCTGTTCGTGTGATTTTGCTGAACGGATACGATCAGGGACTCCGAGAATTTCGGCCGTACGCCAAATTTTAAACTACTGTTATTTAATTGAAACGTTATCAAAAACTCGTTTCCGTAACTCGTACATAATGTTATCACATTCAATCTCTCTCTCTCTCTCTCTCTCTCTCTCTCTCTGCTTTTTCTTTTCTTTTTCTCTCTTAACTTTTTTCAGATTATCACATCGTAAAGACCATATTATACGTACTATTGAATTAATGTATCCCTAATCGCGTAAATCTCAAAATAACTTCATATTGTGCACTTGAATATATGCGCTTCAATTAAAAACTATCAAATAATTCGATCGGTTGTCATTTATAATGAATGAATGATTTTGATTCTAAGAAAAGGAAAAGATAAGAAAAGAAAATATTATATATATATATATATATATTCTTCGAAATCTTGGAAATAATAATCAATAGATCTTTGTAAACGCATTAACAATTCTTTAATCATAAAAAAAGAGAGAGAGAGAGAGAGAGAGAAAAGAATTCATGAATCGTACAACGAGCAAATTGTTTATAATTGAGCTCAAAATTGGTCTGGTATAATTTCTACATCCCGCAGGCACAACTACGCGTTTAATCAAACACTCGAACTATTATAATACGCGATCGAAGGAAATTAATATGGTTTGGGGGGAGAAGGGTAGTGGGAAGAGAGAGGGATTTTGAAGGGTAATATTGTATGGATAGTGTACGTACGTACGGTTTTTTCATCCGAAAGACATTTTACGAAGGAATTAGCTTAACTCGATGGTTAGAGAGAAAGAGAGGAGAGGAGAAGGTAGTAGAGAGAGGGAAGGTAAAAGAGGGTAGGTACTATAAACGTAGAGGGTTAAACATGGGTTTCGTGTTTCCACAAACCGCAAGACAAATACGTTGAATAATTACATTTTCGAATAGCGCATGGTTAACTGCACTAACATTTCTACATTCGTATCGTCTTTGCATTACGAGATGATGTTCCATTTATAAATTTCATTTCGTAGGTAAAAAGACGTACGTTTGTAAGTACATAGATACCCTATTTACATATATATATATATGTGTGTGTGTGTGTGTGTGAATGTAACACAGGATATTTCAGGAATAGATCGCCAAATTTATTTTAACAACATATTCTATTTGCTATTAGAGAATGAAGAAGAAAAAAAAAAATATATATATATATATATATATATATATATATATATATCGAAAATGTGAAAGAAGCTTGAAAACGTGTTGTCCTCAGCCTTTTGTGTACTCTTGCATTTTCCCTTGAAGAACTTACATACATACATACATACATACATACATACATATATATATATATATATATATATATATATACGTACATACATACATACATATATGCATACATACATACATACATACATAGATACATACATACATATATATATATACATACGTACATACATACATAGATACGTATGTGTATACATGTTACGTACTATTCGCCATTAGGATAGTAACGGCGTAAACGACGTTAGAAAAGGGTATGTTTGTTCGAGGAACAAACACGTGCAAACACGTGCAGATCCTTTTTACAACCATCGGAGTCTTCTTTTCGAAGACTCATCAAGTCTTCGGGAGAAATCGAAAGAATGTTGACGTAAAAAAAACGAAGTTTTCAAGAAAACCAAACGAAAAATTAAGAAAATAGAGGAACATCTAGGATTACGTTATAGTTTTTACTTATGGAATTTTTAAAAGGGAATAGATAAGAGATAGGATATTATGACTTGCATTATTTATAAAGATTTAGGTTAATAGTTCATATTGTAAATTTTAAAGTAATGCCATTAAATCCAATATTATCTATGTTTATCTCTCTCTTTCTCTCTCTCTCTCTCTCTCTCTCTCTCTCTCTCTCTCTCTCACTCTTTCTTATGAGCCATTTATTATGAAAATGAGTTTTATCCCATTTTGGCAGTAAATTGTTTAAAAATGAAAAAGATCTTGTAATAATTGTAATTAAATTAAATATTATATTAGAATGTAATATCGTCATTAATATTATTAAATATTATTATTGATATATATCAGTTAGAATTATAAATATTATCAACGTTATTATTTTTTCAAATTATGTATATATATATATATATATATATATATATATTTTTTTTTTATCCCATCGCATAAAATACATTTCGAGAAAATAAGTTAAGTTTAATAATATGTCTCGAAAGTCATAAATCTATGAACGTCGTTTAAAGATTTTCCTCTTTATATTTTCTCTTACATGCATCTCTCTCTTTCTCTCTCTTTCTCTCCATCTTTATCACTTTTAAGAAAGAGAGCATTGAAGCAAACGTAACAATAAGACATCCTCCATTGTTCGATGAAACCTTCGAAATTCATCTCTCGCGGCCGACTTTTGGGAAAAACTTTCTACCATCCATCCAATGGGACACGATTGCACGTACATATGTACATATACATAAACACATATATTTACATATATAAATGTATGTATAATGTCCTACGTGAAATGCGAATATATTCAGCGTGAATACATGATACCACCGACTAGACACGTGACTTGTAAATATTTCGACGATGCAACGCCCACCCATTCTTACTAGTTCTCCATCCATTCAACCCTCTCTTGTCTGTTCTCACCCTCTAACTTCGAACACCCTCAGAACCCGATCCAACCGGATAACGTTAGTACGAAGGACGAAGGAGTTACGGAAAAGTACGTCGAAATTCTTGCATTTACGTTCGTCGTTTTTAAATCTTGCGTATTTATGCAATTTTTTTTCTTCTTTTTTTCTTTATTGTTTCTTTTTCTTTTTTCTTTGTCTTTTTCTTTTTTTTTTTTCCTCCACGGATTATTCGTCCAAATACGTTCGTTTCTCTTAACACGACGAGAGTACCTGTTCGTCATCCCCTTTGCTTCGCAATATTTTAAAATTCTGCTCATCTTTTTCTCCTTCTCTTTTCTTTTTTTCTTTTCTCTTCCTCTTCTTCTTCTTCTTCTTCTTCTTCTTATTTTTTGTTTCTTTATTCTTTTCTCCTTTTCTTTTTTTTTTTGTTTCCTTTCATTCTTCTTTCTTCTTCTTCAATTAGATACATTTTCTCTTTGATCATCACGTTCTTCTTGAAAGGTATGCTGATAAGATAGTTCGTTCTTTCTTTTTTTTTTTTTTTTTTTTCTTTATCTATAAATATTTCTTACTCTATTTGTGTATGAAAAATTATATATTTATTAAAAATTATATATTATATATACATACATACGACGTACGTACATACATCTTGATCTACTAATATTAATATTAATTTATTAATATTAATAAACACGTTATATTCGATTGTTAAATTACAAATGTATTATCTTACTTTAATTTGTCTCTTCTTCTTTTCTTTTTCTTTTTTTCTTTTTTTTTTCCGTAACTTTTCTTTTTATTTATTTATTTTTTTCTCTTTTATTCTTTCTATTTTCTTTCTTTTTTCGTTTCTTTCTTCCATTTCGTTTTTACCTTCTTCCTTTTTTTTTCAACTATTTTATTTTATCTTATTTATTTCTTTATTCATTCATTAATTTATTGATTCATTCATTCATTCATTGAATCATTCATTCATCCATTCATTCATTAATTCATTGATTCATTGATTCATTCATTCATTTGTATATACATTCATTGATTCATTCATTGATTCATTCATTCAT
>NC_062209.1:1442500-1482500 GCF_912470025.1 Vespa velutina
TTATTTGTCTCTCTATCTCACTCTCTCTCTCTCTCTCTCTCTCTCTCTCTCTCTCTCTTTCGCTCTCACTATCTCTATCTCTATCTTCCTCTACGAATTCCTGTGAATTTTTTTAGCATAAAAAAGAACAAGAAAAGAAAAAAGAAAAAAAAAAAAGGAACTAAGAGAAGAATACAAATATATTAATTAATAACATTTGTATAATTAAAAGAGTGCGAATTTGCAATGTAGAATGTTAGAAACGAAATATATTTTAACGATGTCACATTTTTGCGTCTCTTGAATATGACAGAAATTTAAGAATAGTCATGATCATTTCTCTCATTCACCCTCTCAACCTTTATACACTTATACATCCATGTTCAACTCTCAACTACATATCTTCCGTATAATTAAGATAATCCAAAAGCACCTTGCACGTGTACCTCTTTAATCTCGAAAATACCATAGGATTTTTATTTTTAAGATGGAACAAAGATAGAGCAAGAATGAATGAGAATATATGCCTGTGTGCGAGATAAAGAAAAAGAGAGAGAGAGAGAGAGAGAGAGAGAGAGAGAGGGAGAGAGAGAGAGCTAACGTGACCGTAGATTATGTTTAAAAGAGTTTTAAAGGAAAAAAGAAAAGAAAAGAAAAGAAAAGAAAAAAAAAAAAAGAAAAGAAGAAAGCTTAAGAATACGTCTATGGTAAATCTTAAAATTTATTCTTAACGTAAAATCTAAAAGAAAGAAAAAGGAAAAGGAAATATTTGGATATGATAAAAATAATTTAATGATATGTCTACTTATATATGTATATATATATTTTCTTATATAATTATATTTTAATTAAATATATATATATATATTATAAATTCTATCAAATGTTAAAAAATTATTAAATCTTTTCTATTTTTAATAATTTTTCTTTATTAAATAAAAATTAAAAATTTATCTTATAAATAAATTTTTAATATATTTTATTACATCGAAGTAATTTTTTAATATCTATAATATAAATTTTTAATTTTTATAATATTAGAAAATAATTATTTTCTTAAATAAATTTTACATTTTATTACTTTAATCATATATAATATTTAAAAATAAATTGAAATATTTTTATTTAAATAAATTTATTTTATTAATTATATAATGATTGTACCTGAAAAAGGAATATTTTGATAAAATAAATCATATAAAATTTTATATATACATATATATATATATATATATATATAGTACATATGTATGTATGTATTTTATAAATACTGTCTAGGATACATAAAAGAAATGGGTGTTAACGAAAATAATATGTATGAAGTTATAGATAAAGATTGTTTGAACAAAACGATAATATGGTTGGTGCGAATGAAAAATATTAGAACTAACAATAAATTCTTATTACGGATTTTATAATAACGATGAATACGTGGCCAAGAATATATGTGTATTTCTACATGTATATGTGTATTTGCATATGTTAACAAATGATCTTTGCTAAAGCATAATTGTACTTTTTATCTCGATCTCATATTGAATTTGATTTAAATTGAATGAAAAATTCAATGTTACAAAGTAAAATCGATTATTATTATTATTATTATTATTTAACGAAGCTCATGCATTCTTAAATGCAAATTAAAAAAATTTAATTTTTAAATAAGAAATGAAATCTTTTTGCCGAAAGGTTACTAAAGGATTTATTAATAAGAAAGGAGAAAAAAAAAAGTAAAAAGGAAAAGGGAAAGAAAAAAAGAATAGACGTTCTAATCCCAAGATTAGACATGAAAAATAAGCCACTAAAATATTCTGACTTTTCTATTCAAACAGAATGTTAATAATACTGTTACGTGTTGGCAGGCTAACCCACGGGCACAAAGAGCTATATGCCCAACCAACCCAGACACAGACATTCCAAATAAATACACATCTTTCTCAAACGTATGTATGTATATATATATATTTATATATATATGTATCCATGTATATATATATATATATATATATATGTATGTATGTATGTAGAACTAGCACGTAAACTCATTTCTTTGCTGTCGTATATGATGTTACACGCTGTCACCCTTCACCTCCCTCCCCCAACCCCTCAACAGACATTTTTCATTTTATTAAAAAATTTCCTACACTCTGTTAAGCCTTATTTCTTTCTTTCTTTCTTTCTTTCTTTCTTTCTTCCTTCCTTCCTTCCTTCTTTTTTTGTTGGTTTTTTTTTCGTTTCTCTTCGAACAAAAACTTTAATTACGATTTTATCTTATATATATATATATAAGAGTTTCATAAAAAAAACATAATAATAATAATAATAATAATAATAATAATAATAATAATAATAATAATAAAAATGGCAGTAATAAAGAAAAGAAAACTTTATATTAATACGAAGTTATAAAATTATTACGTTGTACGCGTAACACCATGAACTATCGCGAACAAAGTCAGGCATGCACTTTCAGACCCGACATTTAGACAAACGGTTTATCGAGAATCTCTATTCCTTTTGT
Organism: Vespa velutina; assembly: GCF_912470025.1. NCBI lineage: Eukaryota > Metazoa > Arthropoda > Insecta > Hymenoptera > Vespidae > Vespa > Vespa velutina. The sequence goes on from NC_062209.1 coordinate 1,445,001, forward strand.
AGTACTCGGTATACTGATGGAGAAGAGATATACGATCATGCGAACTATTATACAGACCTCATATTACACGGATGCCTCCGGTTCAAAACTAGGTACTAACTGTTGAAGGATATGACGAACTAAAAGGACACAACCAACCCCTCCCACCCCATCCCCCGTTCTTCCCATCCCATCTCGTCCCTATATCTCTTTATATGTTTGCATTCGCAAATTCTGCAAGCCTTGATGCAGAAAAGAACATCCCAAAGTGATGAATATCGACTAAACTCAAATCTACGATCATTGAAATTATTATCAACGTTTACTTATGTTCTCCGACATAAGTTTTTCATATATCATAATTTTTTGTTTTGTTGTTCTTTTTTTTTTTTTTTTTTTTTTTTTTTTTGTTTTTTGTTTTTTTTTTCGTTAATACCTTCGTTAGCAAATTTTTTATATTCCTCCGTCGTATAATTTTCCACTCGTTGTTTTTCGAAAAATTTAACGAAACTGCAATCACGTTGTAAAGAGAAAAAAAAAGGAAAATAAAAAAAAAAAATGAAAAATTTTCACGTAAAGGATTACGTATGTACATTTTTCGGTGGCGAAAACATGGACGTTTTTTTTTTCTCTTTCTTTTTTTTCTTTTTTTTTTTTTTCATAGAAAGAAAAATAAATCGAAAGACTAATAATTTCACGTTGTTGAGTCGACGTTTTAATTCGTATAAAAAAAATATTTTTTTCTCGTTCAATTTGATTGCACGAAGGCCTAATTTCGGCAGCCACTTTTCTTACTTTCCTTTAATCAAAAATAAAGAAAAGAATTAAAAAAAAAAAAAAAAAAAAAAAAAAAAAAAAAAAAAAAAAAAAAAAAAGATTAAAATTCTTACAAAATGAAGGAGGGATTGGTTAATAACGTGAGAAAAATTTGGCTCATTTTTGAAACTAAAACTGACCGTTAGTTTTTTTTTTTTTTTTTTTTTTTTTTCTTTTTTTTTTCTTCTACTTGTAGCCCAAAATTTAAACGTTCGAAGTTATTAAAGAGAAACGTTGAAAATTAAAATTGAAGAAGGAAAAAGAAGAAAAAGAAAAGGAAAACGAAAGAACGTGTCAATGGAACAACATTTTGGGAGACAATAATGGAATTTCGACATTTTCGTCTACGAACAAAAAAAAAAAAACTTTCTGCGTTTCGCGAATGCTTTTTGGATTTTTTTTTTTTTTTTTTCGATTTAAAGATCGACGACGCGGCTTTGCGGCAGATTATATCGAGTCCAATACGTGAGGGGTGGGGGGGGGGGGGAAGAAAAAACTTTTTTCTTTTTCTTATATATAAAAGCAAAAAAAAAAGCATCGAGGAACAACGTGGAATCATTATACTACAGTTTTTTTGAATTACTTTAATCAGCCCTTTTTGAAAAATGAAGTACCGGAGACGTCCATTTTTATTCGCGAAGAACTTGCGGAATTCAAAAAATAAATAAATAAATAAATAAATAAATAAATAAATAAATAAATTAATTAATTAATTAATTAATTAATTAATTAATTAATAAATAAATAAATGAAAATCATATCGTTCTTTTGAGATAACAGATTTATTCTTTTTCTTTTTTTTTTTTTTTTTATACCCAATGAAAAACTTTCAAATGAAATATTAATTCCGCATGATTGCAAGCGTAATTTGGACTTTTCTCGTGATGGATTAAACTAAGTGAATGAAAAGGTAAAAAATAAAAAAAAAAAAAAAAAAAAAAAGAAAATATGGGATATTTTTTTTAATCCATCTAAACCACCAAAGAGATGGATTTAATCTATCACATATTGAACTTTTCTCGATAATTACAAAAATATTTTCACTCATTCGACGATATTCGAGAGGATTAATTCGACGCGATCACCGTGTACGTTCGGAATGTCATTCACGCAAATTATCTCGAACCACTTGAGCATTATGAACTTCGTGAATCTTTCGAATAGCTTCGAGCGATTATTAAGACGTCACTGTAATAATGATTCGATAGTTCTCGCTGACTCAAGATTCTAAAGTTAAATTTTCGTCTCGTTCGTTTGTCACCGTGTCATTGGGATTTGTCAATGAGATCCTGAATCGGATCGGGGGATTGAAATTGAAGAAAGAAAGAAGAAAAGAGAAAAGAAGGAAGAAAAAAAAAAGAAAGGAAGAAAGAAAGAGAGAAAGAAAGGGAAAAAATTGCGAAATAAAGAGAAAAGAAAGAATAGAGAAGAATTCAAAAAAAAAAAAAAAAAAAAAAAAAGAGAGAAAAGAAGAAAAAGAAAAAGAAAAAAGGAATGAAAGAACTTCAAGGTAATAATTTAAAAAGAACAAAAAGAGAAACAGAAAGAAAGAATGGAAAGGAAGAAAGGAAGGAGAAAGAAAATCTTCGAAGGAATTTAATTATTAAACGTTGAAAATTGTTGAATCTGATAATTTCTGAATTATTTTTGAAGAAACGTTAAAGATAGATATTATAAAGCGTCGTTAATTAATTCTACATTACGTTCTTGGCCAATCCTAATCTATATCTCTCTCCCCTTCCTTTTTTGTTTTTCCCCTTGATCTTGATCGTCATTAACGTATTTTCTCTGACATTTTCAAAATATTCAAAGTTTCAACAGTTAGAATTTCGATGTCGGTGGAAATTCTGCTCTCTACCGCCTTAATTGTTTTTGACGTCATAAATCATGGATCGTTGAACGACCATCCCTCGACAACGTGGAGGGCCATGCCAACGGACGTCCAAAAGTTTTCGGAAAAACGTGATGTAGCTAAAATCGAGAAATGAACAGAGAGAGAGAGAGAGAGAGAGAGAGAGAGAGAGAGAGAGAGAGAGAGAGAGAAAAGTGGTGAATGCAATCTGTGACGCTGCTAAATCTCGACTTTGACTATGTTAATGCACGTTTCCTTCGGGGATTGCATAAAAAGCTTCTATCGTTCGGTTCTTTTTTTTAATAGGAGGAAAAAAAAATAGCCATTTGAGAAAATCTATACCGAGGATCGTTTATCTCGGAATGAACTATATAGATTTTCCTCTCTCTCTCTCTCTCTCTTTCTATCTATCTCTCTATCTCTATCTCTATCTCTCTCTATCTATCTATCTTATCCAAGGATAATTCAACGATCATTCTCGAATCTATCAAAAGGTAGTAGATTTTCTTCGATCTTCTTTTCACGTTTTTACGTGTTTTTCTGTTCTTTTCTTTCTTTTTTTCTTTCTTTCTTTCTTTCTTTCTTTCTTTCTTTCTTTTTTCCTTTCTTTTTTTCTCCCTTCTTCCTTCCTCCTCACCCTTTCGCTCCTCCCCAATCGAAACTCGACACGCTTATCGTTAAACTCGACAAACGACTTTGTTGCAAGAACGTTTAACAGATAAATGCGTCAAATACTTAAGTACTTAGTTACTTACGTAAGTACTCTCTCTCTCTCTCTCTCTCTCTCTCTCTCTCTCTCTCTCTCTCTCTCTCTGTCTTTCTCATTTAAAGATACGATGTTGATCGGTAAGCCAAAATGATCACTCGTTTGAATTTTTCACGTCGATAACATTTCGTTAAAACTCTGAAATAGATTGAAGATATAGGAGTGTTGTAAATCGGTGGACAATGATAAGGAAGGGTGGGTATTGAAAGTGTAGAAGAAAAAGAAGGGGATGAAGGGGGATGAAGGGAGGGGGTAGAGAAAAAAAAATTAAAGAAAGAACTCCTTCGACAAATGAGAAAAATCTTCGTTGATTTGAATCCAACCAATGTTAGACGAACTATGCAATTCGAACAACCTATCTAAAATTACTTTCGATGCGAATCTTTCGAATGTGCCGTTCCATCAAAATTAATTTCAGTCGTTCGAAACCATTGCGGAAAAAGGGGTGATGACGGGTGCGGATAAAAGTGGAACGGCGAAGCTAAATGGCGAAGAAGTAGAAACAGTGAGAAAGCAAAATTATATTATTCCGTTCCGTTTATTGTCTTTTTAATTCGTACGAAATAAAGTCGGAATTTTGTAAGAACTTTTTCGTTCGACCTTTTTCTTTCTTTCTTTCTTTCATTCTTTCTTCCTTTTTCTCTTTTTTTTTTTCTTTTTCCTTTTTTATTTTTTATTTTGATTTATTCATTTTTCCTTAGATAAGAGGAAAGAAAAATATATCCAATGCAAAGCTTTCGTCATCGTCGATTGAACATATTATCGATAAATCTTGTTATATTTAATATCATTAATATCACTTTTTAGATGATAGTTATTTCGATCGATATCACCGATATCCTATATGCGAACGATATTCAATTTCAGACTCAATACCACGCAGTCGATGTCAATCGAGAAATATCGATACCTATTGAAATTTTAGTTACTTACTTACTTATTCGGTATCATCAAGTTTCGATATTGGATACAACTCGTATCCATAATAAATTGAAATTCCTGTTTTTGCAAACGAATGAATGACCTTTTATAATATATCTCATTAAAACTAACGAGAATCGTTTGATATTTTTACGAAATTTTACGGATTAAAGGGGGAAAAAAAAAAAAAAAAAAAAAAAAGAAAAAAAAAAGAAAAAAAAGCAAAGGAACGAACGAAAAACAATAACCTAGTGACTGATCAAAGAAATTTGAAAATCTATTTGATAAGAGAAAAAGAGAGAGAGAGAGAGAGGGAGAGAAAATATGAATAAAAAGACAAAATGTCGGTCATACTTAAATCTTCATAAAATTGTCGAATAAAAAGAAATATCGTATCATCGATGCGACAAATCACAAATTTGCCTATCGATAATTATCATACAATTGTCAAACGAAATGATCGATATTTGTAATATATACGATTGGAATATTTTGATTCGTGAGAAATACAAAAGGAAGAACTTTGATTCATTTTTATCCTTTCCAAATGATATATATAATATAAGATTTCAATGATAGTCTCGTAAATTCGTAAAATGTCGTGTGGAATCCTTGAAATGTTTTGCTCGGGATCTTAGAATTCTACTACATCACTCTAACACACACCCACCACCAGTCGCTCCGTGCTTCCCTCGTCTCAAAAAAAGAAAGAAAAAAAAAAAAAAAAAAAAAAAAAAAAAAAAAAAAAAAAAAAAAAAAAAAAGGAACATATTATGAAACATCACCGGTGATAAATAAATTAACGTAGTAATAATATGTCCAATGTTTTTATTATTTATTATCGTCAATCGCATAAGATATTATTCTATACACGTAACTAATAGAAACACGTATCTATGAGATCCGTAACAATCCTTTCGGTGTCGCAGTGCGGTAAAGAAAAAAAAAAAAAAAGTAGAAGTAGAAGTAGAAGTATAAGATGAGAAAGATATAAAGGGAGGGGGGGGGGAAGAAAAAGAAAAGAAAAAAAAAAAGAACAGAAAGAAAGTAAAAAAAGAAAGTATATAACGAATGAAAACATTCCGTCAATGTTATCGAGTTTTCATCTCGCGTTCGATAGCCTTTTCTCCGTTCGAATTCTTAACTACATCACGAAAACGACCATTTTGATATCGGAAGGGGAAAATATCGAAGCACGTCGAGAATAACTCGATACCAAACTCTTTTCTTTCGATCTATTTTCGACATAAGTGATAAATATATATATAAATATATATATATATATATATACACATGGTATGTGTATGTGTTATTTACTTGTATTGGTGTATGTATGTATATATATATAGTATAATTTTTCTGACGATTATATTCCCTTTTTTTTTTATAAATATTTATTATATCCAATGCATATTAAGAATATATGTATATTTTAATATAGCGTATATCTAACGAAAAGTGTCCATCAGGTTTATTCCGAAATCTAGTAACTTTTTTCTTTCTTATTTTTTTTTTTTCTTTTTTTTTTTTTTTTTTTTTTTTGGAGGAAAGAAACAACATGACAGGTCAATTTTGTTTTCCGAAGAAAAGGCGGGATGTCGATTTTCATCATAAATTCATTTACTTTCGACTAATCCTCTAAGAAGGGTGACACAACCCTCGTAAAAATCTTATATGTTTTTAAACAAGGGTGGCTGAGAGATATCACACGAGATGTCTTTTAATTCTCTTCACGATGACGTCATTTTTATCCTCCATTTTCCTTCTTCTTTTTTTCTTCTTTTTTTTTCTTTTTTCCTCTTCTTTTTTGTTTCTTTTTTTCCTCGTTTTTCAAATTAATTTTCAATCAATCGTTCGGGATATTCATGCATTTCGATGTTTCGAATTGAAACTACTAATTTGTTATTTTTATTAATTCGAAAAAAAAGGACAATGTTAAAATGTTTATCACAAAATCTTCGTCCAATAATAAAATCTTTTTGACATAAATATATATATATATATATATATATATATATATATAAATATGCATGTTAACTCGTAGATATTATTATGTAAATAAATAATATAATTCATCCCGTCGTGCATAACGTAATTTTCTATTTTCATAAGTATCCATTATATACGTTGCGCGATGAGAGAAAGAAAATTCAAACTAGTAAAAACATCGTTTCATTTTAAGGAAAACAAAGGGTTGGTTAAACGAACTGCGCTTTAAAATCCCCCCTCCGTCCTCCCCCCCAAAACGTATGGTAACTTGAATATATACTTTACTTAAGCGTATATAAATCCATACCGGTGTATTTAACTCATCTCGAAAGTTTAGCGAGAGAAGAAAATTTTCATCGTTCGAACGGATGAGAAACATTGAGAAAATATTAGAGAACATTAACGATTCTAACCAACCATTTATTTCTATCCCCCCTTCACCCTTCAACCCAGCCAACCGATCCTACTTGACCCCAACCAATCCCACCCTATCTCATCCCATCAATCCTTTACTTTTGAAACTTATATTTCATGCGTGTTTATTTTCCATGTATATTTTACGCTTATGGAAATACACGATGTACATACCTAAATGCATACATACACACATACATACATACATAGATAAATACATACACATTCAGATATTAACATTTAAACGTGTTAGTTATCGTATGTATAATTATATTCATCTAATATCATTGCGTAACAACATTCTTATATTACAACTGATAATACATCGAAGGGATGGGGGTGGGATGGGTGGTTGGACGGATAACAATTTAAAACGATCATCGATCGATCAGTTTATAAAAATGTTCAATCTTTAAAAACCTGTCATAATTACTTTTATATATAAACGTATATATTTTTGTTGATTATCCGAGGGATGGACGGGAAAAGGGGATGAAAGAATTGAGAGAAGAAGAGAGAACGAAAAGAAGAAAACAAAATAAGAGAAATAAGACAAACAAAAAAGAAAGAAAGAAAGAAAAAAAAACACAATTTTTATGATAAAAATCTTTTGATATATTCGATTAAATGATGAAAACATCATCATCATCATCATCATCGGCCATGATAAATAAAGTTTCTATAAGAGAATTCGTTTAAATGTTTTTTCCGCGTGTAAACGAAAAAGCGAAAGTAAAGGAATAGATGAGATAGAGAGTCGATTGGTGGGATAGGGAGAAATAGGAAGAAGTAAGGGGATAGAGGATCATTGGGGAGGAGGGGAGGGAGAGAGATATAAATAACATGCATTTCGTTGTTGACGTTCGCCCGACGAAATCGTAGAACTAGCAAATTCTATCCTCGACTATCCTCGAACATATCCAGCTTGCTACTCTCGAAGATCTCACTGACACATATTACGTATGTATGTAATACTAATGCATACATATATAAATAAATATATATATATATATATATATATATATATATATATATATACACACATGTATATATAGATACATACACTACATAGATGTATGTAGAATATATATATGAGAGCTCGTCCGTCAAAGTTTTCATGCTTCTATAAACGTTATCCTATTTCCAAAGCTTGCCAGGAATATCGTTGTACTATAATCTATCGTCCAAGTTTAAGAGGAAAGATAGAAAGAGATAGATAGATCGTTAGATAGATAAAGATAGAAAGAGAGAGAAGGAGAGAGGTCGTCGTTTCTACGTCATGACTATCATCTTGACGCTTACCTACACTATGTTGATTTAACGCGGACGGATAAATCCCGGTAACTGCTTTCTAATTGCAGCTTAACACGATGACATCTAATCAATTTATCACCGTGTTTAAGATTAAATGATTGAATCGATCTTTCGTATAGAAATTATTTCGTATCCCTTATCATAAACATTCGTATTAACTTATCATTTACATAACTTTGGTTAATTACCAGTTCTATAATCTATATTATAAATCTATGAGCAATTAATTATTTAAAATGATAATACTTCTGGATATATATATATATATATATATATATATGTGTATATGTATATATATATATGTACGGTACCATTTCCATTTACATTAAATGCTTGATTTAATGGCATATACCGAGTAATACCTATCAATACCGATCGATCATTTATCGAACTTTTTCAATAAAAAATCTCGATAAATCAAAAGTTCATACTACTTTCATATATAACATTATTACACTTTGGTACATACATACGGTCCATTGGTTTTAGTTCTTAATATCACTTTTTTAAAACGTCTTAAGTAAAACTAGGTTTAAATTTAATATCAAACTTTTAACATCTATTGAAATTATTCCGATAAATCCGAGTTAGGTAGTTGTTAACCTGTATTATTTTCTATTATGTGTATTCTCCATTACTACGTTGGAGATATTCTATAATAAAGTCTTATCCATGTAAATAATCTTTTATATATATATGTATATATATATATATATATATATATATATAAAATATATAATTATAATTCTCTTTAAAATTCTAAATAGATCGAGGAATATAATAATAACTTCGTTGTAGTCTTGTAAAATGAATGACATTTTCGTGATGAGAAACAAAAAGGAAAAAAAAACAGAGAAAAAAAAGAAAAAAAAAACAGAAAAAAAGAAAAATGCAATTTTATGACGAAATAGCACGAGGTTACGGACGATCGTGTCGTAGTATTTTTTTTTTTTTTTTGCTATTATTATTTCTTTTTTCTTTCTTTTTTTTTTTTTTTTTTTTTTTTAGTTTTTTTCCTTTTTCTTTAGTTCTTTTTTAGCTTTCAATTCTTACTCGAACTTTTTCAACCGATGCGGATTCGTTTCAATAAATCACGAATTGCACTACCCTATCTTTGATTTTTCTCTTTGGTCTTCGTTTCACGTCAGATACAAATGTTAAATTGTGATTGTAAGTTGGAACAAAAGAAAAAAGAAAAAAGAAAAAAAAAGGGGTTGGAGTGTAAAAATAAAAACAGAAAAGAAAAAAGAAAGAAATAGAAAAGGAACGTGATTGATCTACGTAATTCCAATACTATTGCTGTTTGACTATTCAATTTCAAATTATAATACTTACGTAGTACAAAATATATGTTTATATGTATGTAAATATATTAGGTAGGATATGTGTGTGTGTGTGTGTGTGTGTGTGTCGTCGAATCTCGATTACAAAAAAATATTATAACATTTGATTTTTGCATTGATTACAATAATTAATGAATTGATTTTTAATGAGAATAAAAATAAACAAGAAAAAGAAGAAGAAAAAATAAATCAAGAAATAAACTAACAAGATAGCATTTTGTACCTTTTTCGTAAAAGATCACTATCGAGATATTAAGTTTCAAAGTTGATATTCCTTGCCGTGATATTCCTTACACACACACACACACACACACACACACACAAAGACCGTCCAAGCAGCCTTTTTACATGTATATAAATAACATCAAGATAATGCTAATGTCTCATATAAAGTATAACATCATTAATGTATCCAAAAAAAAAAAAAAAAGAAGAAGAAAAAACATTTCTAACATGGAATAAAAAGAGTAAAGAACAAGAAGAAGAAGAAGAAAAAGAAGAAATAAGAGAAAATAATTATATAGTTTATATATATATATATATATATATATATATATAATATTTAATAAATATTATATATATTTTAAATAATGTATAAAAAGTACACGGGGATGATTTACCATATCAAATAATTATTCTTGATCGTGATATATATCTCTCTTTACACGAATTGGTTTGAAATATATATATATATATATATATATATATATATCTCCCTCTCCTTCTCTTTTTTTCTATTTTTTTTTATTTTTTTTATTTTTCCATTGCACTTTAAATACTTACCGTCGGCATTGCGGAGGAAAGTGAGGGAAACAATCGGTTATACACGGTGATAAATTTAAATCGGACATATGTATCGTTGAGAATAGAACAGAATACAAATGGATTACATTTGGCTGGGATTTAGAAAATCCAGAAAATCTATGTACACCCACGCACTGAATAAAGTGAATTCGAGAGTCTCTCTCTCTCTCTCTCTCTCTCTCTCTCTCTCTCTCTTTCTCTCTCTCTCTCTCTCTTTCTTTCTTTCTTTCTCTGTTGCGTGTTATATCGAACTATCACAATTTCTTTTTATTATATTAACAACGTATGCTTCTTTCGAAATAATCAAATATGTTCGTTTTTATTGCGTCCGGACAATCCGACGCCGTTTGATCGTTTAAAATGGATACCTTTTACTCTATTGTAATATCGCGTCGCGTCGGATTAAGCGTCGGTTCACGTCGCGTGCCGATTCACTTCGCTTTTTCTTAAAATTTCTTGGCCAAGAATCAATTTATCTTGAGGTTATAAATTTTCGAATAACGATAAATAACGTTAAACTAGATTAGGGAAAGTTTTATAGCGACTGCATGTACATTATTTTCAATTTTAGTTATTTATTTATTTATTCATTTATTTATTTTCGTTTTCCTTTATAAATTTGAAACCGACGATTAAAGTTGATCAACGTCGTTAATAATTATCAATAAATCGTAATTAAAATTAAATCCGGAATTAATTCCTTCGACTTTATTAATTCAAATGTTACATAGTTACATAGAACTATACACACATACACAAATACATACACGCACATGCACACGTACAAATATTTATAATCCCAATTTTAATTAATAAATCTCTCCGTAGGTTCAAATTTAAACTACTCTTAGTTAATTCAATAAAATAATCGATTTGATATTATCGCGATCATTTTTTTTTTTCCTTTGTAAATTTTTCAAGTTGTTTCAATGAAATTACGATTGACGATTATGATAGAGAGAGATAGAAAGAGTCTTCGTAGTCCATCGAGATCATCGTCTAGATTCGTTTATATCTTCGAATGGTAAGGAATGGTGAAGAAGAAGAGGAGGAGGAGGAGGATGAAACGAAAAGAAAGTGATTCTAATTGGCAATATTTCTCAAACCTATTTACTGGAATATCAATTATATCTGATCATTGAATTGAAAATCTTATATGTATATATATATATATATATGTATATAAGTTATATTTTAAGAACTCTTGACACATGAATATAAAACGCTTTTGTAATTCACGCTTTCGTAATTCACACTTTCGTAATTTACGCGACATTACACACGCGTGCAGCACATACTCGACACGACAAATGCATATATTTCTTCTATCTTTATTCTTGCGAACGATGCGACTTTCTTTTTCTCTTTTATTTATTTATTTACTTTTTTTCTTTTTATATCAAACAATCTTTCGCTAGAACGACGTCAAACATCTCTCGATGCTTCCGTAATAATAATAATAATAACAATAATAATAATAATAATAATAATAATAATATAATAATTCTTTTTTTTCTTCGTCTATTTGCGTAAAAATCCCGTTTGATAATGTTCTTCTAATTTCGAGCGAGGTAAATAAAATGAAAGGGAGGGAAAGTAGATTATATTGTTTCAAGGACAAAATCAGCCGGGCACCGAAACGTTTGTATTACTTAACGGAAAGAGAAAGAGAGAGAGATATAGAAGGAAAAGGGACAAAGATAGACAGAGATAAAAAGAGAGAGAGAGAGAGAGAGAGAGAGAGAGAAAATAAAGCGAAAACTTCGAAAGAGAAAGGAACCGATTACTCTTCTTACGTGAACAAACAAGAACGAGAGTTTCGTATAAAACAATTGCCGATTGTTATTTTCTCCGATAGCTTCTCGTGACAATCTATGAAGGAAGAAAAGAGAAAAGAAAAGAAAAAGGAAAAATATACAAAAATAAATGAAAGAGAAAAAGGAAGAAAAGAAAAGAAAAAAAAAAAAAGAAAAAAAAAAAGAAAAGAAAAAAGAGACTTTTTCATATATTTCTCGTAATCTCGTAAGTACATGCAAAGAACGTAAATTCAACGTACGTGTATGATACCATCTACTATTCACTACTACCCCCTCTCCTACCACCACCCCCATCTTTATTTATTATATCTAGGTACGTACGAAATGCATAAGTTTTATATATTTTTAGAGCGACGTTGTTTGTTGCCGGTTGAATATTATTCTTAGAGTTTACGTTTACCTTCTTTTTCGTTTTTTTTTTCTTTTTTTTTTTTTTTTTTTTTCGATAACAAATCGAAATGACAAAAGTATTTTAATCGTTCATACTTATCGATTAAATAGATTTTTATTTCGTAGAACATATTAATGGAATATTACGACATGAAACGATGAAATAATAAGATTTGTTACTAATCAATATAAGTGCTTACTTATTTATTTATTTATTTATTTATTTACATATGTATGAGTTAGGTATATTCGTAAAATATACCCTCGTTCGTTTTTTCATTTTTCGAATGCACCTTACTTCCATATCGTGTCGATTTTTCTCTTTCTTTTTTCCGTTTCCTTTCTTTTGTGTTATTTTCTTTTTTCTTTTTCCCTTTTCTGTCTCTCTCTCTCTCTCTCTCTCTCTCTCTCTCTCTCTCTCTCTCTCTCTCTCTCTCTCTATCACTTTCTCGCACACATACACGCACACACACACATTTAGACGATTCTCCGCCATTCATAGACGACGAATTGCGATGAGAGAATAATCCGACTAATCCGAACTAGTCGACAGTTGCAGCCGCATATCGAAATCGACGGAATGGATTACCGAAGATGCACTTTATTTTTCTTTATTTTTCTCTTTTCGTTCTTTTTTTTTTTTTTTCTTTTTTGTCTTTTTTTGTTTTGTTTTCTTTTTCTTTCCATTCGCGGAAATTCGTTACTCGCGTCTCTCTCGCTGCTATCAACCCTCTCGCAACCCTTCTAGTCGCTCCCCCCCCCTCCCCCTCCAAATCCTACACTCAACGCTCGAAACCATTTATTTTGTGGCCTGGGATTTTGCTGAGTGTGTGTGCATTGCCGGTATGTTAGTTGTGTGCATGTGTGCGTATATAGGTGGTAGGAGTGGGGAGAAAATCACTTTTCAATGTCGCAGGGAAAGCGATATTCTAGCCGTTATACGTAAATAGTAAAAAAAAAAAAAAAAAAAAAAAGGAGGAAGAAAAAAAAGAACAAAGAAAAAAGGAAAAGAAAGTGAAAGAAAAAAAAAAGAAAAAAAAAAAAACAAAGGAACAGGTGAAACCATCGGTTTAATAATATTGGAAAATATCGAAGATAAAATTCGTACGAATATTATGGAATATTAAAAAAAATTGCAAATATAAAATGAAAATCAAAATGACGATGATGATGATGATGATGACGACGGTGATCACGATAATGATAATGATCATAATAATAATAATAATAATAATAATAATAATAATGTTATTAATACGTCATCGACGAATAATTGAGACAATACTTGTATACTTTTATATCTCCGTGTATATCGATTTCGATTAATGGCGGAAAGAAGGATCGACATAACGTTATCGTTATCTGATTGTTATTTCAATACCAGACCAAAAGGGATTAATTAAAAAGTCTATTGAAAGTCCATTCATCGATTGCGATGGAGAGAGAGAGAGAGAGAGAGAGAGAGAGAGAGAGAGACTCGTTACCACGTTAATGCGATATTTCAAATCGTTGAGAAAAAAGTACGAAAGCTGTAGTGGGATGGGGTGGATGGGGGAATGGATTTAGAGAGGGCGGAGGGAGAAGAAAAAAAGAGAGAAAAACAAATGTCGAATTGAATAGTTGTCCTAAGTGAGATCTATTGAAAGAATACTAGCGTTATGATATAAATTCTTGTTTTTCTTTTTTCTTTTTTTTTTCTTCCTCTCTTCTCAACCTCCCCCTCCCCCCACCCCCCACCCTCATCCCCCGTTTACCCCGACAATTGATTCTTACGAACTATTGAAATTTTTTAAAACGAACTCCAATTGATTGGATTACTTTCAAGATCCGGTTATTTTCAATTACGATGTTATTATTCCAATCGGGATGAATTGTTACGTGAATAGGGTACTACGATTGAAAAATGAAGAAAAAAAAAAAATAGGAAAAAAAGGAAAGAGAAAAGAGGAGAAGGAAGGAAGGGAGGAAAGAAAGTTAGGGAAAGAAAAAAAAATATATGAATCGAGTCGGCCTAACGAATATAAAAAAAAAGTACGAAAGAGTTAATGTCATTAACCTTCATCTTGTTTTTTTTTTTGTTTTGTTTTGTTTTTATTTTTCTTTTTTTCTCTTTTTTTTTTTTTTTTCTTTTTTTTTTTACTTACGACGACTCAAAACGACTTCGAAGAGACGTTTATCGTCAAAGACGATAATTGACGTAGATGTATTTGCAGGAAGCCTTTCAAAACTGTCTTACTATGTGAGTTACGTGAGTACAGTGAGAAAGAGAGAGAGAGAGAGAGAGAGAGAGAGAGAGAGAGAGAGAGAGAGAGAGAGACGAAAAGAAATACCCAAGGTAGTGGTATAGGGTGATGGTGATTGTGATGGTCGGATGGGAGAAAGGGGGAGGGTGGTTATAGGAAAGACGAGAGAAAGACAGCCGATTATTTCCCCTCAGTACGTCATTTATCATCGAGAAATGGCGTCCAGTAGCCGCAATGTTTTACCCGAATGTCGCAGTAATGTACATGACGTACAACTAGAAAAGGATAATGGACGAGAGAAATACATACATACGTACATACGTATTTATGTTTGTGTATATATATATATATATATATATATGTGTACATACATACATATGTACTTACGTGAAACGTAAGTACTACGTTTCCTCCTTTGCTCCCTCATACCCCTTCTTTTTTCTACCCCTTTCCAATCCCTTTTCCTATGTAAACCATCGTAAAGCTAGTAGCTATAACTCCTGGGAGATGAGGATAAAAAGGAGGCTGGTGTGAGAGGGTTTGATATGGTGGGAGGGGTCATCGTCGCCGAATATCAAAAAGTTTATCTTCGATATAATCTTCCTATTGAAAATGATTTAATGAGGAAGTAAGTACTTACTTACTTACTTTCTTACTTAATTACTTAAATTACTTGCTTGCTTACTTACTTACTTAACGTAATCGATTTCAGTATCCTTCTTACGATAGTATATAACATTATTCAATCGTATCGCGAATTAATCTTCGTCTATCGATTATCGAATGAATTTTTATCTATATATATATATATATATATATATATAAGAGTCCTATATAATTCAATAAGATAGAGATAATGAAAGAGAAAGAGTGAGAGAGAGAGAGAGAGAGAGAGAGAGAGAGAGAGAGAGAGAGAGGGAAAGAGAGAATACTCAGGAAGAGATAAAGCGAAGGAGGTAAGGATAGGTCAGTGTTCTAATACTCTTCTTTTTTCTTCTTTTTTTTTGTTTTTCTTTTTTTTTCCAGTCTCTTCCAACCTGCAATTAATTTACTTTTTTTTTTTTTTTTTTTTTTTTTTTTTTACTAATAAAATTCTTATTAAAGAAAAAGATCTTAGACGATAATCTATAATCCACTGTTATACGTATGATATTATTATTATAGTATATATATATATATATATATATATATATATATATATATATATATATATATATATATATTATATTGTCGATCATCGATGTACAATTAAAGGGTTTAAATAAAAAATATATTTTGACCCCTCTTTTTTTTTTTTTTTTTTTTTTACCATTTAGATACCCTCTTTTTTGGTCGAATATAAAAAATATATAAAATTAATCATGTATTATGTATTATGTATTCGCATTCATTTAGATTATCATGGAAAGTTTCAATGACGATTCGAAATTTCTTTTTTTTTTTTTTTTTATACGTAATTTTTCGTAATAACAAATACAAAGTTTTGTTCTAAATCACGTATAATATATGTTCATACTCGAAATATTATAGATCGTAGATTCTTATAACGTTCGATTGATTTCGATATTGATGTAAAGAAAAAAAAAAAAAGAAAAAAAAAGAAAAATCTTTCGGCTTAACCCTTCGATATGTTCATTCGTCTGTGTATTCTATTTCTGTTTCTTGACGTAGATAAATGATTGGGCCGTGTAAATACCTGTTGACTGATAGTATTAATCTTAGACATTCCTTTTTCTTTCTATTTTTTCCTTTTTTTTTTTTTTTTTTGTCTTTTTAGCTCGTAAGATATTTCGTATAACTATTGTGTTATGACGATACCACCAAATTGGATAGTTCGTATGCTATGATATATGCGAGATTTGTAGAAACTGCAGTAGCATTGGCTCATTATGGCACACGTATCATGAGAATATAAAATACGGATCGTAGATCACAAATTACGATCATAAATTACTCAATCAATGCATTTCTAATGCAACCAACTTCACAATTTTCCTTTCATCTCGATCGTACATTTTGATCGTACGTCCTCTCTCTCTCTCTCTCTCTCTCTCTCTCTCTCTCTTTCTCTGAGAGATAGATAGAGACAGAAATAAATAGAGAATGAACAAATACAAACGCAACGTAGTCTACTTTATAGCTTTTATTTCCATAAATTTCTAATAACCAAAACTATTCATGAAATATATATATATATATATGTGTGTGTATGTGTGTATGTGTATAAAATAGAAAAAAAGAAATAAATAAATAAAACAATAATTCTAAAAAAATGTTCAATGTAGGGCGGAAATAAAATTTATTCGAGAGAAGTTTTCTCGAGGGATAAAAAATTTATAAAATACACGTATCAAGGGCTTCATTTTCTTTCTTTTCTTATTTTTTTTTTTTTTTTTTTTTGACGATTTAAATCGTCCATTATATTCGTTCACTCGTAATAGAGATAACATTTGAATAATACCGATTCCGAATGTTCTTTCTTTTTTCTTTTTTTTTTTCTTTTTTTTTTTTTTGTAATCAAAGGATCAATTTATCAAAGGCAATTTAAAAAAACGATTTAACGATACTACTTGCATGCATACGTACATACGTACTACGAGAAATTCCGTGATCTGGAAACGTTTGTCCTTGTTCGTTTAACGTCGACTATACGAAATCGTTTACGAGGTTGATTTCGCTCGGTTCTCTTCGTTTTATTGCTTAGGTCAGATCGTTCGAGAAGGGGCCAACATTAAAGCAAAAGCTGTTGTTAGATTTCCGCGTTACGACGATTGTCGGTTTAATGTTACGATATTTACGAGGATCAGTTCAATGTAATATCGGTCGTGACCTCTTCATTCTCTTATCGGTATATATATATATATATATATATATATATATATATATAATTTATTTATTTATATCTTCTGCGATTACGTGATATAGAACGATAACAATCGATCATCACGATGATAACGATTATCAATATGATCTTTGTATTACGTGGGTCGATTTAATGTCACATATCCCTTTTTAATCTATTAACCTTCCTAATTCGATTCTTTAAACAAGAATAACAACGTGTAACATTTATAGTCGATCGACGATACAATTGTATACGTCATAAATGATTTCTAATAATTTTCTAATAATCTAAATTAAATAATCATTTGGTATATATTTATGTATATCTTAGGGGATATAAAATTTCGATTAACACTTTGACATGAGCACGATTTTATCGAAAATAATAAATGCTCGGAATTGTAAGGAATTCTTTTTCGATATAGAGAAAAAAGGGGAATGAACGGGTGGGGGGAAAGAGAAAAAGAAAAACGTTCGTTTCAATTATTTAACATAAAATATTATTTATTTATTTATTTATCTCTTTTACCAGATTGTCTAAAATATATTTCAATGTGCTAAACATAATTGTGGGACAGTTTTGAAATTCACCTTTAACCCCCCCCGAATAATTTAAGGATAGCGATTTAATCTCCAATAAGGATTAAAATTTATTATCGTATTTTTTGATGTAATAAATTCTGTCAAAAAAAAAAAAAAACAGACAAAAAGAAAAGAAAAAACTATCACTATTTCGTCAGATCTTTCCTGTTGAATTCTTATAAGTTTCGTATAAATAAATGTTTTATGAACTTCATCAAAATGACTATAATGCTTTATTCGCGTCAAATGCGTGAACATTGTTACACCTTTCTTAATGTTACTAAATAAATTTAAAAAGTTTGTAAAATTTTACGATAGCAGTGATCGCGTCTTATGGATAGAAAAAAAAAGACAAGCGTAACAATTAAAAAATTTGTTCGATTACGACGATTACGACAAAGTAAGGTTTCAAATGTCTCTTCTTTTTTGGAAATTAAATTAACGAGCGATTCGTAGTAGACTGGTTTTTTTTTTTTTTTTCTTTTTTCATGATTATTTCGAACGAAGAAGAAAAAAGGATGAAATTGTAAAAGATTTAAAAAAAAAAAAAAAAAAAAAAAACAACCGATTTCGTCAATTACTATATCAACGTATGTCTTTTATTTTTCTTTTTAACATTCTCGTATTTTCATTTTTTATAAAATATCATCGTTAAATAATAATTTTACAAATTCGACCGATAATATTTATTCTTTCGTAATCGTTCGAAAATTCTTCTTCCGTGCGAATGCACTTTACCTATCCGATCTCACCCTTCCCTTTTAACCCCGTGGGATTTTCAATTTCGTGATATTGAAAAAATTCTACGGAACATTATTTTAACGAAATTAAATATTCCGTTATCGCGCAAATATTTCGCAACAAAAAAAAAAAAAAAAAAAAGAAAAAAAGGAAAAAAAAATAAAAGAAAAAAAAAATAAGGGGGGAAATTTTATTAATCTCCCTACGGGTTGCGGGTGAGCGTAAACGAAAAAGATAAAGAATAACAAAAGCAAGGAAGAGAAAAAGAGGCGGAGGAAAAGGGAAAAAAGGAAAAAAAAAAAGAAAAAATAAGAAAAAGCAAACTTCTCCGAAGGTATACGAAATTTTTATCGCGAGAACGCTTAAAAGCTCACGAGGAGGAGGTCATGGGATGGTGCGAATAGGGATAGGAGGGGGATAGGAGGGGGATAGGAAGGAGGAGGGTTGCTCCACTTATTTTCAATGAAGCGATGATATAGGAGCCATGAAAGTTTTCTTTTCTTTTTTTTTTTTTCTTTTTCTTTTTTTTTTTTTATATATATATATAATTCAATCTCACGAACGATAGTACGAAAGATAGTCGTGCACGAAGGAAAGAAGATAAAGAGAGAAAAAAAGAGAGAGAAAGAGAGAGAGAGAGAGAGAGAGAGAGAGAGAGAGAGAGAGAGAGAGAGAGAAAGGAAAATAAAGAAAAGAAAAAGAAAAAAAGAAGTTAAGATCAGTGTGACTTCGTTCGACCAGTGAGTGGGTGGGAAAGTGGGTAGAAAAGAGGAGGGAGTATAGGGGGAGTGGGCGCACGAACGATCGATCGATGGTAAAAGAAACAACTTTCTTATTCCGTTCTTCTTCCTTTTCTTTCATTTTCTTTCTATTTTTCACGATTTTACTTTATTTTATATTCTTTCTTGTTCTTACCCTATAAGGGATACGGAAAAAAAACTTTAAAAACCGAGAGAATGGTATAGAGAGAGAGAGAGAGAGAGAGAGAGAGAGAGAGAGAGAGAGGGAGAGAGGGAGAGAGAGAGAGGGAGAATCCGCTACAAAGGACGTATCAGAGGAAGTTCTTGATAACTATGTACTTATCTATGTATTCAGAAAAGTACAACCAAACTTAAAGTGAAGATACAATGAGAAAGGATAAAAGAGAGAGAGAGAGAGAGAGAGAGAGAGAGAGAGAGAGAGAGAGAGAGAGAGAGAGAGAGAGAGAGAGGAAAGCAAGGATTCGAGAAAGCGAGAAAAAAAAATAAAATAAAATAAATAAATAAATAAATAAATAAATAAATAAATAAAATGAACGATCGAAGATAAAAAAAAAAAAAGAAGAAAACAAAGAAAATCCACATTTATTCATATTTTCTCGTTACTATGGATATTACGACGAAGCTACGCTTTGTTTGGTGAATGCAATGTAATACTTTTTGTTCGTTTTTATCTCCAGGAGGATTGGGGGGGAAAAAGGGAAGAAATCAGTAGTGATAAAACGAAAAGAACGTAGGTATGATTAAAAGAGGAATAATGTGCTACGAGGTATTTATGTGAGAAAAAAAAAAAAGAATAAAAAAAAAAAAAAATGAATAAAAAGAAAGAGGGAGTGCGATCGAAGATGAAACATCGGATTAATTTATTCACAATTATTTTCTCGTACATGTAATATTACGATGAAGTTACG
Organism: Vespa velutina; assembly: GCF_912470025.1. Lineage (NCBI taxonomy): Eukaryota > Metazoa > Arthropoda > Insecta > Hymenoptera > Vespidae > Vespa > Vespa velutina. The sequence continues at coordinate 1,465,485 of NC_062209.1, forward strand.
ATCAATTTTATAGATAATATTACGATGAAGTTGTTTTCGTTTATCTCTGTGAATTGTAAATAACAACTTTTATTTGTTTTTATCTCTCCTCTCTCTCTCTTTCTTTCTCTCTCTCTCTCTTTTTATGTGTGTGTGTCTCTTTTTCTTCCAAAAAAAAAAAAAAAAAGAAGGAAAAAAAAAAAAAAAAAAAAAACCGAAAATGCACATCTTTAGAATGAAATGAGGTGAGAATGATAAAGTTAAAAGAAGGATAATGTGAGGAGAAGGATAATATGAGAAAAATATTTTTCTCTTTCAGTATAATATCACGATGAAGTTCCACTTGTTGTTCTATTTTTTTTTTGCGAATGTTATAATACACTTCTTGCATATTTATTTTTATCTCTCTTTTTCTCTCTCTCTTTCTCTTTCTATATATATATATATATATATATATATATATATATATATATATATATATATTATCTCTATCTCTTTTTGTCTTCCTTTCTGCATCACTTATTCTCCGAAAAAGAAAAATAAAAGCGAAATACAGAGATCTTTAGAACGAAATATTGTGAGAATAGTAGATTAACAAAAAAAAATAAAAAAAAAAAAGAATTAAAATAAAAAAATAAAAAAAAAGGAAAAGAAAGGATAAAAACGTACGACGAGAATATGAATGACAAAAGGTGCAATCGAAGATGAAAAATCGCATTAATTTATTCATATTTTTACTCTTCCTATAATATTACGACCAAGTTAAACTCGTTATCATATTTTTATATGCGACGAATGCATATAAATTATTTATTAAGATTTTAGAAATATATCTCCCTCTCTCTCTCTCTCTCTCTCTCTCTCTCTCCCTTTTTCTCCTAGAATAATGTATGAAAAAAAAAAAAAAAAAAAAAAAAAAAAAAAAAAAAAAAGATAAAAAGGAGGAAGAAAAAAAGAAAAGAAAACACATATCAAAGGTAGATGGATGCTTGAAGAGACGAGATGTGTTTATGAGGGGAATAGATAAATAGGGGTGATGCGTGGGGAAGAGAAAAGGAGGACGGGGGACAAGAGAATAGTGACGCGTTAGAATGAAACGAGGTGAGAATGATACGAGTTAAAAGGAGGATAACGTGCAACTAGGATGCAACGAATTCGAGATCAAGACGTGAATTTGTAGAATAGAGAAAGGAGGACTGTGAAGGTGGTAAAGTGGGTGGTTAATGTGTATGGAGTAGGTGAGTGGGTTTATCGTACGCGTCTATGTCTATGTCTATGACTATTTCTGCGTGTGTATGTATATACGTACGTACGTATGTATGTATGTATGTATGTATATATGTGGATAGATGTATTTGTGTATTAGTAGTAGTTGTGTGCGGGATGAAACGCGAAAGCTTTCCCAGAATAATTGAACGCGGCTCGTCCCGATCGATAGTTCCTTTTCCGACTGGAGTGTGCCGTTGGTAGTTCAGAGAAAGAGAGAGAGAGAGAGAGAGAGAGAGAGAAAAGGAGGTTGTTGGCCATGGTTTGTCGTTGGCACATTCCCTTCCTCCTCCTCCTCCTCCTCTTCCTCCTCATTCTCTTCTTTTTCTTCTTCTTCTTCCGCTTCTTCTTCTTCTTCTGCTTTTGCTTCTGCTTCTTCTCCGTTGAATCGAGGAAAAGGTATTCGTACGAAAAGACGCGGGAAAAAAATGAAAAATAAAAAAAGAGATAAGAGAAAACCTTTAATCCCAATAATATCATAATCCTAGTCGCATAAGTTTGCGACGTCGTTGTCATCTCTATTCTTTCAATGCATTTGATTTTCATCTCTTAGGACGAATAAAACAGATATCTTTGACTTATCTTCACGACAAGCTTTGAATATTTACTGTATGTCTATTGTATGTATGTGTGTGTGTTTGTGTGTGTTTGTGTATTTTTTTTTCTTCTTTTTTCCTTTTGAAAAATCAAATTTCTCTTTTTTTTTTGCATTAAACGATCGGAATACAATTTAAACTAATGGTATTCCCTTTAGTTTATTTTACTTCGCATATTGAATGAATTCGTTTATATATATATATAAATTAATTAAATATATATATATATATATATATATATATATAAATTAATTAAATATATATATATATATATATATATGTGTGTGTGTGTGTGTAAATTAATTTCTAAATGAAATATATCCATGAAAAATCTATATGATATAAAAATTAATTAATTTTATATATACACATGTATATATATATATATATATATATATTTTTTTTTTAAATATATATGTATATATACACATATATTTTTTTTTATCATAAGATATTGATAGGAGAAAAGAAAAGGTCGAACATATTTTTTTTCTTTCCTTTTCTTCGCCTTGCTTTTCTTTTCTTTTTTTTTTTTTTTTTGTTAAGCCGAAAGAGAGAGAGAGAGAGAGAGAGACAGAGAGAGCGTGATGAAATCTCAATGGAAAAGTTTTCAAGTCCAAAAGAGTAAACAAAAAGTATTATTGGTTAAAAGCTTACCTGGCCTTTAGCAACTACATATATATATATATATATTTAGAATCCGATAGATTTTGAACTAGACCAGCGAAGTTTAAAATACATACTCGATTTTTACGTTAAAAGGTCGAAGCGTTTGTATTGTTCGCAACAAATAGAATATACGAAGGGAAACGAGAAAGGGAGAGAAGGAATGAGACAGAGAGAGGGGGTGGAGGAGAGAGAGAGAGGGATGGAAGGAGGGAGAGAAAACAATTAATTAATATTATCACGCGTATTGTTATCGACGTTACGGATTTCATAGGACGTTATCGTTATTGAATTAGAACGTTCCCCCGAAAGCCAGGAACCATAGCTGACCGTTTTATAACTGTTTACATTATTTTCGTAAACACGAATCAATCGAATACCATCACGATATCGGAATATTGGAAATTAACTTATTCGGGTTCATTGTACGTTTGATCATTCAACAAGGAAGAAGATAACACGTTTCTATTGTTAGTAAAATCGAAAGATTATTGTTATTGACTACTATATAAATTTATAATATTATAATAATAATTATTATTGTTGTTGTTGTTGTTATTATTATTATTATTATTATTATTATTATTATTATTATTATTATTTATATTTTATCGATTAATAATAATAAAATAATAAATACTATATAAATTTATAATATTATAATAATAATTATTATTGTTGTTGTTATTATTATTATTATTATTATTATTATTTTATCGATTAATAATAATAAAATAATATTAAAATACAAAGATATATAATTAAACATATGATAATAAAATAATAATACATTTTATAAATTAATAATAATAATAATAATTATTATTATTATTATTATTGTTATTAAATCTTTTTATGATCTATTAGATCGATAAAAGATATATCGATATAAAGATATATCACGTTGTATCAACGAGATGTTCCTTTATGTTTCGATAGATACGTTTAGTAATTAAATATGTATAAAAAGAAAAGAAAAGAAAAATTACAGGAAAAAAATGAATATATATATATATATATAATATGTATATATGTATGTATATTCAAGTATGGTAAATCGATAAAGAAGATTTTTCAACGATCGGTAAAATACCGATCGAACTGTCGTTAAATATCGTAACTACATTACCTGCATTGATTTTCATTTTTCAGTGCCGTCGATATGGTAGGAAGCAGTACTAAAGCCGAATCGACATTGCTCACCAGCGCCACTCGAGAGGATGGCTGCGTTGAGGTCGAGGTCGGCATATGCAGAAGCTCATCCTATATGATACTTCCTGTTGAGAGTTGCCTAAATCGTAACATAAACGATCAGGCAATAAGAAATTCGATAGATCGTCTCGCTGGATCGATGATCATTCCCGGGAATCACATGGACGGCGAACTCGACGAACTCGATAATACGAGAAACGATCCTCATGACGATCTCATCTCTAAACGTTTCTTCAAACTCGCAGGTGCTTTTAGGGCTCATCTATCAAGGAAAAACACTGGAAATTATGGAAGTTGGCTGATAGAAATACGCAGACGATGCTCGAAGATGTACAGTAAGTTCAACAATCGTCCGATTTTTTTTACATTCAAGTACAAAAAGAAAAAAAAAAAAAAAAAAAAGAAAAGAAGAAATAACCGGAATAAAACAAAATTCTCTCCATGGGCGGGGACGGAGGGGGGGGGGAGGGTGATGGAGAGCCGTCGTAATGGGAATTATAATTTGTCGAATGTAATTTCGAATAACGTTTTACGTGTTACGTTATCGTTACGAAAAAAAATCAATCGTATTATTTTACGCGTATCATCACACGACGCGCGACTTTCGTTCGAAACGAAACCAATCGCAAAAGGATAAAAGGAACAAAAAAAAAGAAAAAAAAAAAAAGAAAAAAAAAGAAAAAAAAAAAAAAAAGAAGAAGAGAAAAAAAGATCTCCATAGAGTTCAAATTTTTAAGGGGATATGGTCGGGGAGTGAGAAAGGGAATTTTTTTTCCCTTTCTCGTTTTAAACCAAATGTTTTTTCATCGTCATAGTTTTATTAGTAATCATGTTATCGTTGATCGTTGTTATCGAATTACTCGGTTAGATCGAATCAATAAAACAATTAAATAAATTTATACGAATGAGATATATACATATATATATATATATGTATATATAGATCGTATTTGTCAATGTGCACTATTATCTACGACTTTTTTCATTGCGTCAAATTATATATATATTATTTCTAATATCTCATTCTATCTATGTCGTTTGTCGCGTGTTTTAATGTCGTTCAATGTTACTTTAATTTCATTGGTGCACGTATTCGCGCGTTCATCATACATATACGTTCGCATTAGGATACATTGGTAACATTTATAAAAGGGGAGAAATTCTTTAACCCTGTCGAGTATTATAGCGATGGCGCACGAGACGTATAACTTCTTTCACACATCGGAACAGTGACGCTTTTCTGGAATTTCTACTGTGGAACGGTAAGTCGTCTTCTTCACGGATCCCTTTTACAAGGCCTGCTTTGTGCATCCACGACCCATACGGCCCAGATTTTAATAATTCTGTGTAAAATGTAGAATAGGTTTTTTAACGATGTTCAAATAGTACGAGTAAAAATTTAGTTATTCGTTAATCAATATATTATATATATATATATATATATATATATATATATATATATACTATTTTTTTTATTTATATTTATTATATTTATTATAATGTATATATATATATATATATATATATATATGTATTATAATATATAATATTGTTATATTTATCAATATTTAAACATTATAACGATATTTATTATTTAATATTTTAAACGTCATAAATATACAATCATAAATATCATTTTTACTTTTGCAAATAGTCAATACGAATAATGTTATTGTATTCGAATGAAAACGATTAGAAATTTTCTTTTGATATCGTCGTAACAAATTTTTCTCAATATTTTATTCATGATACAATCAATAACGAATATTTCGATTTTCTCAAAGGTTTCATTTATTTATGAACGACCGACGTAAGTACGTAAATATATAAATAAGTAAATAAGTAAGTAAATAAGTAAGTAAGTAACTAAGTAAATGTTCAATGTAAGTACATAAGTTACGTATACGTTCGTCGACCCGATGCCGTGTTTAAGGTCGATGGTAAAACGGTGCAAAGGCCACCTTAAAATGATTTGCGTGCCAATTACAAATAAATTTATTCGTAGCACACGACATCGCGTTTCGTCAATACAGCGAGCGTTTATTATTAAAGAACGGAAATGATTAAAAAAAAAAAAAAAAAAAAAAAAAAAAAAAAAAAAAAAAAAAAAAAAGTAAACTGGGAAGAAATTAAAAATACTTAAAAAGACAATCGTTAAAACGTTGTGTCTTTTTCTTCCTCGTTCGGATTCCATCGTGGTTATTGCTCCTACTGTTGGTGTTGTTGATGTTGTTGTTGTTCTTATTGTTGTTGTTGTTGTCATTGTTGTTGTTGTTGTTATTATTGTTATTGTTGTGTTTGGTTAAGCTCGTTGCGATTATTATTGAAATCGTTAAGTATGGGATATAAGTATTACTACCATTCTTCTTTTCTTCCTTCCTTGAGACTGCTCACGCGCGGAAAAAAGAAAAAGAAAACAGAGAAAGAAAGAGAGAGAGAGAGAGAGAGAAACAAAAGTGTAAAAAAAAAAAAAAAGGAAAAAGAAGATACGAAAAAAAGAAAAAAAAAGAATAAATTACGACGACGCTCTAATTAACGAACGCAATTACGGCTACGTTTACTACCGGCCTCGTTATGAATGAACGATCACTTCTAACGACGAATTACAATAGAACAAAGTAGACGAAGAATGACAAGGACAGGGGAAGTGAGAGAGTGAGAGAGAGAGAGAGAGAGAGAGAGAGAGAAATCGATAAAGAAAAAGATACAAAATACTTTCTACGATTCGTGTTTATTCACGTAGACTGTCGTACTAATTCTCAAAGATTTTATGTTTTTCTTTTCTTTATTATTTTATTTTTTTTCTCTTCCCCCCCCCCCCCCCCCCCCCCCTGGCCACCATAACCAGAAAGAAAAATGATTAGAAAGTTAATGATCGATTATTGATTAAATCACGCTTGTTCACCTTTAAAAATTACATTCATTATCCGAGTTATATAAAAAATTTTCTATCTAATTCTACGTTATTTATTTATTTATTTTTTATTTTTTCTTTTTTCTTTTCTTTTTTTTTTTTTTTTTTTTTTTCTATATCTCAGTATATGCATACGTATAATAAATTTGTTTATCGCATAGTCGCGGTGCCAAGTCTATTATAATTATTTGATTAACATTTTAATACGGGTAATGCTTATCGAGAATTTTGTGTGTGTGTGTGTGTGTGTATGTGTGTTACATACGTTCTGGATCATTTGACGCGACGTATTATCACTTTATACATGATTTCTTTTTTTTTTTCCTTTTTTTAATCAGGAAATCGTCAACCGAGAAGCAATAAAAACGAGGGGGGTTTTTTTTTTATTTTTATTTTTATTTTCTCTCTTTTTTTTAGTTTTTCTTTTTTTTTGTATTTTTGTTTTTTTGTTTTTTTTTTTCTTTTTGTTTTTTTGTTCTTTAATCGTGCACGTATAAACTTTAAAAACCTGCTGCCGTTGCCGCTGCCGCTTTGCGAACAAGTTTAATTTGGTTGGTTTTTTTTCTTTCCTCCTTCTTTTCTTTCCTTTTTTCGTCGGCTCTTCCTTCTTCATGAAACCCCTTCATGATTCCCCCCTACCCCTCATTCCACTTTCGTTCCCCCACTCACGTATTACGTTCTCGTGCGATCCTCGTTCATTTTCACCTTGGAATTCCAGTTCGTTCAAAGTAGGCTCTCTCTCTCTCTCTCTCTCTCTCTCTTTCTCTCTCTCTCTCTCTCTCTATTTCTGTCTGTCTCTGTCTTATGGTTTATTCTTTCCCATTCTTTATACGACAGAGGAAAATCGCGAATCGTGTTGATCGAAAAAGGAAATCGATGATAGATAAGATGTTGGAGAGGATTGTTGATGGCGCTAGGAAGAAAGATAAGGACGAGAGAGAGAGAGAGAGAGAGAGAGATAGAGAGAGATAGAGACGAAAGAAGAAGAAGAGGAGGGGAAATGAGGGAAAAGGATGCAACGTTGCTTTAACCAGGTGACGTCGATATCCATTGAAACCTGCGATTTCGGGACGACGTTTACGAGAAGGAAGAAAGGAAGCAAGGAAGGAAGGAAGGAAGGAAGGAAGAATGAAGTAAAAGAAGAAGAAGAAGAAGAGGAAGATGAAGAAAGGAGATGAAGATGATGATCGGAATCTGTTGCACGGTAAAGCGAGGTAAACGGACTGTGGGTTTGTTTACTGCGCATTTCGAACGGGGACGAGAAGCAAGAGAAGGGAAGAGAAAAAACAGAAAGAGAGAGAGAGAGAGAGAGAGAAGGAGAGAGAGAAAGAGAGAGAGAGAGAGAGAGAGAAAGAGAGAGAGAGAGAGGAAACTCATGGCTCCGGGAGTGAATGACCGGGCCCGAAAAGCAAGTTCCTCTTATATACACGCGTACGTACATACAACGCAGATATTTACACATATACACATAAGTATGAATATATATATATATATAGTTAGACACTCGTACATAGATAAACGCATATGTATCTCACAGATATCTTCTACCTTTTACCTATACCCATAACTACGATGGAGTTAACGTGTTTCGCGCTAACGAGCCGCTTCGTTATGATTTTTGTCGAGGATCTACGGTCAAGCGCGGATGTTGATATGGATGTGTAGTAATCGTACGACTTTCTTTTTTTCCTTTTTCTTTTTCTTTTATCTTTTTCTTCTTCTCTTTCTCTTGTTTCTACTAATTTCGAACGATACCTTTAATATCTACTTACTTATTTCGCAATCCTTATGATCATCGTGATATTATCGATCGTCCATTTAATCGTAACGTTTAATCGTAAGTTTCGATTAAAAGTTTCGAACGTAATCGAAGTTAAACTGACAGTCTCTCTCTCTCTCTCTCTCTCTCTCTCTATCTATCTAGCTATCTATCTCGTATCCTTTTCTTTTCTCTTCTTCTTGGATAAAATTACCGATAATTAATTCTATGCAATTAAATTGCTTAATCGCACGGTAGGATTTTTATCTTTTCGCGAGTACCTGTACACACGTTAACGTACACGTGCGTGAGAAAGATAAGAGTAAACGCAATAAGACAGATAAGAAGCTTCGGTCAATCAAAATCAATGATTTTGTTTTGTTTTGTTTTGTTTTCAATCCATTGTCAATTTCGAAAATATATCTTCGGAGCCAAGAAATGCGCCATCGCGTTCTTCTCAAATCGATCGCGAATGGAATTTCGGGGATGTGGTTTTCGGTGAAGAAAATTTTCTTTTGCGGCGGCATTGTAAAAAGAAAAAAAAAAAAAGAAAAAGAGAAAAAGAAAAAAGAAAAAAAGAAAGAAAGAAAGAAAATAAAAAAGAATTCCACGCTTACGATACACCCTTACGACGAAACGGGAACGAAGGAATGTGGGAGATGAGCGAGGGACGGGGGAGAGAATTTTCTTTTGCGACATTGTAAACAAACAAAAATTCTTTGCACGCTTGCGACGAAGATGAAGGCGATGGAGTGGGGGAAACGGTGATACGTTGTAGGAAGAGGAAAGAAAATTTTCTTTCGCGAGATTGAGAAGAAAAAAGAAAGAAAGAAAGAAAGAAAGAAAAAAAAAATAAATTCCATACCCCGACACGTCGTACATGTCAAATGTCAAAATGTCAAAACATCAAAGTGTCGTTTAAACAATGATCAACGATTTATCCTCATTAATTATGTTATCGAATTTACGATAAAAAAAAAAGTGCATTGGTGCGAATAAATTTTCGGATTAATCATCGTGTCTTCTTCGATTTCCTTTTTTTATTATTCTCGTTACTACTTCAATTCGTTATGTGGAATTTGTTTTCTTTTTTTTTTTTCCTTTTTTTTTTTTTTTTTTTTTCTTTTCTTTTTCTTTAAAAGCAAAAATTTCCAACGCTTTCAAAGATTTAAGGAGAAACGTCATGTGGACTTTTTCTTTTAATATCAATTATTTCTTAATCTCGTGATCTCTCGTGTACGGTCATTCGTTTTTCATCAATCGTAACGTAGATCTTATCGTAAATAGATAAGAACGTAAACATCTCTAACGTATCTGAGATGACGTATTATTACATATACAGGGATATGGAAACGAGTTCTTCACCGTTCATTCTACGAATGACATACTACCGCTTTAGCGTGTCTCTCATCTTTTGCAAAAAAAAAGAAGAAACAAAACGAAATCAGAGAAAATACGAAAGAAACATATAGATAATAGATAGATAGATAGATAGATAGATAGATAGATAGATGGAGAAAGATAGAAAAATAGTAAAGGTGTCGTAAAGCGATTATTATTCTTCGTGAGTGAGAACGACGTGTAATAGAGAAAGAAGAAGGGTGGGGATCTGTCTGTCTTATTTGTCCCTTTCTCGAACATATTGCTTCTTTCTCTCAGAAGCTTTTGGTTGTACTCGAAGGATGAAAAAGAGAGAGACAGAGAGAGAGAGGGGGGGCGGGGGGAGGAGGGGGTTAGAGAAAGGGATGGGAAAGGGAGAACTCTCTGGAAGACCTTGACTGGACGTTTCGCGTCTAAGGGAGAGAGATAAAGAGACAGAGTAAGAGAGAGAGAGAGAGAGAAAGAGAGAAAGAGAGAGAGAAAGAGTAATACATACTCTCTCTCTCTCTCTCTCTCTCTCTCTCTCTCTCTCTCTCTCTCTCTCTCTCTCATCTCATTAGCTTTTACGAGCCTTTATGCTCTCCTGACGGCGCCGAACCGTCTTTTACTGCCCGTTCATCTCGCCGAGTTAATCGTAAATCCATCTCCAGCGCGTCCACCGTTTCGTCTCGCTATACCACCCTTCTTTTTTCCTTTTCGAAAGAAAGAAAGAGAAAAAGAAAAAGAGAGAGAGAGAGAGAGAGAGAGAAGTTGGAGAGACGAGACACGCTCTCGTCTTTCCCATCGATCTCTCTACCGTTCGTTCGCGTTTTACGAGACTTTGTGCAATGGAATCTTTCGCGCGAGATTTACACGTGAGAAACCAAGAAAATATCGATCGGTCGTTGTTAAGTTCGGTCAAAAGGTTACAACTTACGTCTTATAAATCCTACCTAGCTACGTACTTGTTCTTGTTCTCTCGTTATTTTCTTTTCTTTTTCTTCTTTTTTTTTTTTTTTTCTTTTTCCTTTTTGTTTCCTTTTCTTTTTGTTTTTTCTTTTTTCTTCCTTCTTTTTTTTTTTTTCTTTTCTTTTCTTTTTGTCGATACTCTCTCGCCAATGAGAACGTTGGTTTTTCTTTGCATTTTTGTTTTTTTTCTTTTTTTTCTTTTTTCTTTTTTCTTTTCATTCTTTTTTTTCTTTTCTTTCAATCCCTCCTTTATCTCCTTTATCTCTTATTCCTTCCTTTTCACATTACTCATACTCTTTTCGCACTAATTTCCCCATGTTAAAACGTTATCTACTTTTCAATATCATAGAATAAATAATTTCCGGCGTTATGATTAGATCATTAAGTGGAATACAATGACAGGAGGAATATTTGTTTATCGATTGGTTAGATTAGTAAATAGAACACTCGAAAGGAATAGTAGATATCGATAGCGTCGAGCGTGTTTCTGTGTGTATGTATGATGCGAATATTGTTCGTCCGCGCAACACGTAATTCATTAAATATAATAAAAGAAACATCTCTGTTGTCAACGTTTTATTATTATTATTATTATTATTATTTTCTCTCTCTCTCTCTCTCTCTCTCTTTCTCTCTCTCGATAAAATAAGCAAGTACAACGTTTTTCCCGTATTACATCTTAAAGATTATCTTAAAGATAAATCACTTGTCGTACGTCGAGTTCTATCGAATTATCTATTATTTATTTTAACTGTTATAATAGCGTCGTATAATATCGATAATCGAAAAATTAATTTTCAATAGTTAATTAAATTGACTTTTACGCATTCCATTCGATTCATATCCTACGAAATAAGTTTAAGACGTTTAGTTTACACGCATAGTTTACTGTACTACGTATGTTAGCATATATATATATATATATATATATATATACATATACTACGATTCATCTATACGACGATTCTGATTTTGCATTCGGAGAAAGGAAAAGCAAATGGTGAGAGGAGGGAGCGATGGAGGGGGACGGAGGAATTACAAGACGGAGAAACATCCACGGATTCTTGCGTCAGAAGCTCGATTCTCTCGTTCGACAGAGGGCCAGTAGTACGCGAAGATATATAGAAAGATAGATAGAGACAGAAACAATGATAGAGAGAAAAAGAGAGACATATAGACAGAGAAAAAGAAAGAGAGAAATAGAGACAGAGACAGAGACAGAGACAGAGAGAGGGAAAGATATACTAAATGAGGAAAGCATTAATCAAAGCGCACGTGCCAATATAAAATTGAGTCACCATATGTATATCTCTCTCTCTCTCTCTCTCTCTCTCTCTCTCTCTCTATATATATATATATATATATATATATATATAACATGGTTAAAAGTAGATCATAGTAATTTTCAATGATTTTATTTATTCTGAGAACAAACATGTTTATTACGATTCGTCCGCCGGCCGATACTAGCGGAAGAAAATCTTTCGTTGGTATCTCGCCTACTTCGTCTAATTTGATATAATGACATGTCGGGTCGGTCCATCGTCAGTATCAAATTCACCATCGGAAGTAAAGAAAATATTGAAAGGGAGATTGAATCTCCGTATTTTCTCTCTCTCTCTCTCTCTCTCTCTCTTTCTATATCTATCTATCTCGAAGGCGAGGCGCGGCCTCTATTATCGCACACAAACTGTACGCATAACTTTGATGCTGAGTCAGCGAGGCGACGAGAAGTGTGTGTTTCTCGAGGCGGAAAGCGGCGGGGGCGGTTTTTCGTGCTCTTTCGACGCTTCAACTAAGATACACAAACACACACACACACACACACAAATCTACATACATACATATATATATATATATATACACGCGCGGGGAGGGATATGTGTAAATACAAATTATATCGACGTATATATATCGTATCATACGTGCGAATAAAATATAGATACGTATTCGCATGAATTGTATATATTTGTACTGTATATCCTTTATTAGATTCGTCACGATAGTACGTACGTATGATACGTACGTACGTATCTATGTTTGTAAATACATATTAGTAACTACACTTTCAATACATTCATATACGATATTAATATAGGCACGATTTAAACTTATTAATTATATATATATATACATGTATTTAAATATATATATATATATATATATATATATATATTTATATGTATGTTATGTATAAAAACACATGCAATATATTATATCTATATATATATATATATACATATATGACTGTGCGATCCTATACGTATATATAATACGTATCCATAGATACACACACACATGCAACACACACATGCAACACACACATGCAATATACACATGCAAATATACATATGAAACATACTTACACACACCTACGCGCATCTATCTCTTGCATATTGAGAACGTAGGTCGGTCCTCCTTGTAGGCAAAGGAAGGAAGAAAGGAAGGACAAAGAAACGACGTAGTAGTAAGATACGTCGTTGGTAGTTCTCTCTCACTCTCTCTCTCTCTCTCTCTCTCTTTCGATCTCTTTCTTTCTCTCTCTCTCTTTCTCTCTCTCTTCCTCTCTCTCTTTCTATCTCTGTCTCTCTGACTACGTAGGCACACACCGCGAGTTCAATGGCTCGAACGCGTCAGACAGTTCAGTCGTTCGCCGACCGTGCGCCGCGTCGGACGTGTTTTTGTCGGTGTATTATTATTTCAGTGATATTTCTTATATATCTCTTTTCCGATCGTATTTCCCCCTCCCTTAACCCCGATCGTTCATATTTACTATTTATCAATATAAACGTAGTAGGTATTTCCTTCTTTGATACATACGTGTGATGTGTGTATGTATATATATATATATACATATATATATATATACAACATATATATATGTATACGTGTGTGGTATATACGTGTGTGATAGATACGTGTATATTTGTATAAAAGAAATAATAACAAAGTCTTACAGTGAAATATAAAAATACGTCGTAGACGATTCTCTTGCGATATCGTTATTGAGAACGAGAGAGAAAGAGGAAGAGAGAGAGAGGGTGTGTGTGAGAAAGAGAGAGAGAGAGAAGAGAGAAAAGGGCGGTTAGGAATATTTTCCTTCTCTCTCTGTCGTCCGTACTAGACAGCGTGCGCACGCATGCGCGCCTCTTTCTTCCGTCGTACGACGCCATATTGCTGGCGGGCACGCGAATGAATTTCGCGCGCCCTTCCCCCCTCTCAAGGCTCACGTGTTCACGTTTGTTTCCTCATTTGTTTTTGTCTTCTCTCTCTTTCTCTCTCTCTCTCTCTCTCTCTCTGCTTATTATTTTCTTGTTATTCTTTAATTTATTTATCTCTCTTTCTTTCTCTCTCTCTTTCTCTCTCTCTCTCTCTCTCTCTCTTTCTCTATCTTTTTCTTTCTCTCTCTTTAGTTATATCGTTCGATGATCTAATAACGAGTAACAATACAACTACGAACGATGTTTCTACGAATCGTCCAATGTAAAATCTTTCTCTGCGTATAAAAGAACGAACAGTGTGTCTATATCTATCCCTTTCGATTTGATGTGTATTTTTTACTAATCCATACATCGTTGTGTTGTTTATATACTTAGTCAAGTCAGTGCGTCTCGTGAGTGTTCGTTTGTGTTCGTGTTCGTTCGTCGTTCGTTCGTTCGTTCGTTCGTTCGTTCGTTCGTTCGTTTACGAACCGATTCGGTCTTTTTCGGTTTAACGTCGCGTTTCTCTTTTGTTTTCGTTCTTTCGAAAAACGAAGTTTTTTCGCAATCTGTGATATTCTTCGTAATATACAGTGGAGTGATTGATTGATTGAGTGAGTGAGTAAGTAAGTAAGTAAGTAAGTAAGTGAGTGAGTGAGTGAGTGAGTGAAACGTCTAAAACTTGATCAATGACGATAATAATAATGATACGTGCATAAAAGAAAAATGTTCGTCGTTGCGTCGTTGTCGTCGTCGTCGTCGTCGTCGTCGTTGTTATTGTTTACAAACAGATCGCTACGTGACACATTAGGAGGGTGACCTTGGCAGAAAGAGAGAAAGAAAGAGTGAGAAGAAGAAGAAGAAGAAGAAGAAGAAGAAAAAAAGTGAAAGGTAAATCGAGAAGTTACATTATATTCATTTTCTATCTTCTCTGATATATTTACTTTTATTTATTTATTTATTTATTTATTTTTTTTCCTTATTATACATTTGTCTCTTACTTTTCTCCATATCCCCTATTTTATTTTTTCTTTTTTTTTCCCCTTTCTTTCTTAATTTTCAACGTGCTTTTTATCGTGGATCAACGTACTCCCCCCTAGCTCTGTTTCCCCCTCTCCCCTCTCGTGTGGACACGAAAAAGAAAATTTTTTCTCTATGGACAAATAAACGAGTAAAATTTTCTGTCGAAGTTATAGAGAAAAACGCGAGAGCCGAGAAAAAGCATCGGCGAGCCTTTGCCGATGTTTATCGCTTTGTTGTTTTGGACCGTCTTTATGGTCCTTGAAACGAACCTCGTAAACACGGATTTATCTTGGAGGTTAGGAAGGAAGAGGAGTAGGAGGAGGAGGAGGAGGAGGAGGATGAGACCGTCGTTGCGTTACACGCGTTACCAACCAACCTATGTACGTACGTACGTACGTACATATTTACGTACATACACGTATATATACACGTATTTATATTAGTCCTCCTTTTCTAATGTACGTACGTATATATGTGGGGGCCTCTCTATGCACATAACATGGATAAGTTCGATGTATTTCTATATGTGATTTTTTTTTCTTTTTTTTTTTTTTTTACCCCCATGGAAGCTTGTGATTTTATTTCTGCGTACGTATATTATATATATATATGTATATATATATAGAGAGAGAGAGAGAGAGAGAAAGAGAGAGAGAGATACATAGTTCTGGGATGTAAAGAGATCGATCTTACAGTGCGTCCACGCGTAGGTGTATATACGAATCGTAAATCTTCGAAGCATTGTGCTCGCTTTTCGATCGAACCGTGACGCGTAATAAACCTTTTGATGCGTCCTCCAGAGATTTATGTTGAAGATTCTACGAAGGATACGACGGGATTTATATATGTATGTATATATATATATATATGATGTATGTGTGGTGTAAGATGTGTGTCCCATGTATATATATATATATATATAATGTATGGACGTAAGCATGTGTTTTCTATGTACCTATATTCGGAAGAAGGAACATAACGTTCGATATCCGATACTCTCGAAGGATACTCTTTCGTCTCTTTTCGTCGTCAAATTTTCGTGTAATGCCAACAATCTTTTATTTCCTTTTTTTTTCTTTCTTACGTTTTATTTATTTATTTTTTTTTTTTTTTTTTTCATTTTGTCTTTTCTCCTTTTCGTCTCTCTCTCTCTCTCTCTCTATCTCTCTATCTCTCTATCTCTCTCTCAGTTTGATTTCTTTTATTTGTAATTTCTTACTTAAAAATATTACGTATATCGCGCATATTTATTTCGTAAGATGTGCTGTGGCGTACGATATACGTTTTTAAGGAAAACGCAATATGTGTACATACTATATCGTTGTTTTCACGAAAACATCGGACAAAATATATTTTCTACGTGTTTTCACATATTTTCATTGGTAGATATTTTTTTTGTTGATGTTCCAATAGAAAGTACGCTGTATCGTTGTCGAACAAATTTTACTTCCGATTGATAGAAATATAACTGTGTCAATTACTATACATACATACATATAACACACACATACACACACACACACACACTTTTCCGAGAAGAAAGAATTTATTTTTAGTTCCCAGTGATATGCATATTATATATATATATATATATATATATATATATATATAAAAGCATATATATACGTGTATATATATATATACATACACATGTATATATATATATATTTATATATATATAAATCAAGCTATTTTCTCGGGGCATGTTGTCGGATAAGCGCGCTCTTGTGGAATAAAAAGAATAAATATCGTAGGATAAAAAGGAGAGGATAAAGAGGAGGATGGCATGAAACGAGCTATATACATAGGCGTAGCCATATAAGATCCCCTTTTCGATAAGATCGACATTTTAAGGGTTACCTATCTCCCCTCACCTTTCCTCTTTTTCTTTTCTCATCAAAAAAGTAGAAAAAGGAAACACATGCATAACACATATACCCATATGTTCAGAGTATGGACATTTTGTATATCTTCTCCTCTTTCTCTCTCTCTCTTTCTCTTTCTCTTTCTCTCTTCGTTGTATTCTCTCTTCGACTACACAAAATGACTACGACGACGACGACGACGACGATG
>NC_062209.1:1495000-1520875 GCF_912470025.1 Vespa velutina
TTTCGAACACGTTGCATTGTTATTACTCCGTCTCTCTCTCCCGCCTCCTCTTCCTCTTCCTCCTCCTCGTCCTCCTCTCTCTTTCATCTTCGAAGCACCGAGCGGAGGAAGCACCACCCTCTCTTGTGTATACGTTCGTACGTAGGAGTAAAAAGACGTAGTAGTAGGAGTCTCACTCCGGTAGTGGGGTGTTGGGGGGAGGGAGTAGTGGGTGATAGAGGGGTGAGAGGAATGAAAGGGTCGGGAGTCGAGTGGAAGGAGAAAAGGGGGATGGCTGTGGTAGTGGTGGTGGTGGTGTCGGTGGCGGCGGCGGTGGCGGAGGAGAAACGAGCGGGCGAGACTATCGATCGGTAGGCACGACTCTCTTTCTCTTTCTATCTCTCTAGTACGCCTTTACTACTCGTCGATTATATACCTCTTCTCTCCTCTCCTCTTCTTTCCCTACAACTCACCTCTCTTTCTCTCTCTTCCCCTTCATTCTTAATTCGCACACGCGTTTCGTGACGGTGCAGTGTTTCTCTCTTCTTTTTATTTCCCCCTCTCTCTCTCTCTCTCTCTCTCTTTCTTTCTCCCTCGCTCTTGCTCTGTCCCATCTCTCTGTGTCTCTCTGTCTTTCTCTTTACTTCGTTTCCGACGGTTATCGAGCTACTACTACGCGGCTCCCACGTGGCGCAGGCGTGGGTTTGTTGTCTCTCCGTCGCCCTCGCGCTCCTTTCGTTATAAGTTCTCATTCTCCCTCTCTCTCTCTTTTTCTCTCTCACTCGCTCTCTCTCTCTCTCTTTTTCTCTCGGTCGCTCCTTCCCGGAATGACCATCGCGCGTTTATCGAACCGATTCCATTCTCTCTATCCCTCTCTCTCTTTCTCTCTTTTCTCTGTCTCGATTCGTCTTTCTTTCTCGTTTCCTTTCCCTTACGCGCTCCATTCTCCATTTCCTTTTTCCTTCTCTCCATTCGCATCTCTCTCTCTCTCTCTCTCTCTCTCTCTCTCTCTCTCTCTTTCTCTCTCCCATTCTCATTCTCTTGTTCTTATTCAGTTCTCGGCATATATATCCGTTCGTTCGTTCGTTCAGCCGGCAGCAAGCGCACTGACGATGCAGAAGAGCGACCGCCGATGTAATTTTAGCCTTCTCAACCAAGTTGCAGGAGCTTTGCTCATGAGACAATGTGTGTACCAAAGTCTACGACGTGCTTCGTCCTACGCTTTCGCGTCCTCTTTCTTCTCTCTCTTTCTCTCTCTCTCTCTCTCTCTCATATCTCTTAGTCAGAGGTTGGTCACCATCCCCATACCTTCCCTTTCCCTCCAAACCGTAGCTGCCAAACATGTCGCGAGGACAGTGCACGTTTTAATGGACCACGGAGAGATATTATTTTGAGTCCGATCTCTCTCTCTCTCTCTTTCTCTCTTTTTCTTTCTCTCTTTCTATTTCTTTTGATAGTGGTTGTGGAACATGTCGGCCACCTAGAATTATTTCCCGCCATTTCTAACATACGAATTTAGTTTCCATATTAAACGTAATTCAAAACCATATAAATAACGATACTCTTACATACATACGTATATAGAAATTACATACATACATACATACATACGTATGTACGTACATGTCTGTTTACAAATTTTATAACTATTATATATATATATATATATATATATATATATATATAAAGTTTATATACATATAACGTATATATACCTATCTACGCGTACGTTTTCTCGTTTCAAAGGGGATAGGGAGAAGGGGTTCGTAAAGCGAGAACATGTCCTATATAGAAAAAGTGCATCGACCAAGAGGCGACGAAACCCCCCTCCCCCCCAGTGAAAGAAATTTGAGCTAGCAATGCACGGAATCGCGCGACGCTACGATGCGAAGTCTGCTGTTGCTTGCTATTGCTGCTGCTGCTGCTGCTGCTGCTGGGGTTGCTGCCTCGCTTCTTTTCTTTCTCCTCTTTTTTTCTTCCTCCTTCCTCCTCCTCCTTATTCTCCTCCTCCTCTTCCACTTTCTCCCACTTCTCTTCTTACTACTCCTCTTCTCCATGTCGCGAGCACTCTAGTGGTTTGAGGATCGATCGATTGCCGCCTGGCCCCCGGAAAACTGGCGTCTAATGTGACGTCATGTTACGTCATCGTTCACGAAGCGAGCATCAACGTGAAAGCTCTCTATCTCTCTCTCTCTTTCTCTCTCTATTTATGTATCTATCTGTCCATCTGTCTATCTCTTTCTCTTCGAGTACGCATACGCTTACGAGAGAAATAGTGAAAGGGAGGAAAGGAGGGATCTCTCCCTCTCTCTCTCTCTCTCTCTCTCTCTCTCTCTCTCTCTTTCTCTCTCTCTCTCTTTTTCCCTTTCGAGTACGCGCGTACTCGCGCCCTTTTCAGGTTACGTGAAAGTACACGGATTGCGCTTGCGCAACTGAGAACGATGTACGAGCCACCTGTCTTCTCGACGAAAGCTTTCATCCTTTTCTCTGTCTCTCTCTCCCTCTCTCTCTCTCTCTCTCTCTCTCTCTCTCTCTCTCTCTCCTCTCTTTCCCTCTCTCTCTTTCTTTTTCCTTTTTTTTTCTTTCTCTTTCTTTTTCATTCTCAACATTGGAAATTCGTCGAAGTAGACACGAAAGCCGGATTGGTCGATCCTCGCAGAGCTTTTGCAACAAAGATAGATATATAGTAACTGGTGCTTTCTCTTCTCTTCTTTCTCTCTCTTTTTATTTCTCTTTCTCTCTTTCTCTTTTTCTCGTGTAGGGTTGCGAAGGGTAATGGACACGCAGGACCTACCGCACGATGTTGTCGATCGGCCGATCCTCCAAAGTTTCTTCGTTTCTCATTCCTTCGGCTTCTCGACGTCAACGTTCGCCGCGCTCCCTACCTTCTATGTAATGGCTCGAATTTCGTTTCGTTACTTTCGACGATACGAGGAGGAAATAAGGCTTATTTAGTTTCTTATCATATCTCTCTTTCTCTCTTTCTCTCACTTTCTCTCTTTCTCTCTCTCTCTTTATGCATTTATGCAATCAAGATTTGTTTCTTTTTTTTTTTCTCGTACGAATATGTATACGTATCATGCGTTCCGCCACTACCATCGCGTCGTGATCATCGTAAATTATCATCATCATCATCATCATCATCATCATCATCATCATCATCATCATCATCATCATCATTATTTCTGGATCTCATTATATTTATGTCCTTGGGAATTTAGTTCGTTAAAAGAAAGAATGTTGGTTAAGTTGAGAGGAGGAGGAGACCGGTTGGACAACGGAATTATTGCACTGGTTGGAATGAATGCCCAAGGAAAAGTTTCTCTGTGAAATGCTTTGGAAAATATTTGAAACATGTAATTTATTATTTTTATGAAAAACTTTATATCAAAAAGAAAAAAGAAGAAGAAGAAGAAGAAGAAAAAAAATATCCCCCCCAAAAAAAAAAGGAAGAAGAAAAGAAAGATAACGTAAGAGTAGATGCGCTGTGTTCTGCGAACGGATTCTTTCTGACGAGATATTTTTTTTATTTATTGACCCCACGCCCCTCTCAATCTTAAAATTAGATAATATCAGTTTTTATTGAAAAAAAAAAAAAAAACAAACAAACAAACAAACAAAAAAATTCCTTCGATAAGTTCAAGCAATCGTATTTCTAGTGATCGACGTTTTTTCTTGATTATCGAAAAAAAAAAAAAATTTAAAGAAAAAAGAAAGACAAAGGAAAAAAAAGAAACTAAAAAAGGACAGAAGAAAAGAGAAAAATATGACAAGAAAACAACAACAACAACAACAACGACAACGACAACAACAACAACAACAACAACGACAACAACGATCGAAGGAAAGAATGGCATTGGTCATTATTATACTCCGATCATTATTATATCTGATTCGATTCGATTCTATTCTATTCTATTTTATTCTATTCTATTCAATCCGATCCGATCCGATCCGATCCGATCCGATCCGATCCTGGACGTGATCTTATGACGCATTCTACATATTATTTTCATTGCCATCTAAGAGAGTTGAGAAAGGTGAAGAGAAACGAGCGGTTTCCTCTGTTATATGGAAACGAAAGGGATCGAACGTCGTCCTCGTGGCCTCGAAGGGATCGAAGCGGCAACGAAAGGAAAGAAAAGGAAGGAAAGGGAAGGGAAGGGAAGGGAAGAAAGGGGGTAGGGAGGCGGTTAGAGGGAGACAGAAGGAAAGAAAGACAGAGAGAGAGGGAGGGAGAGAGAGAGAGAGAGAGAGAGAGAGAGTCGGTCGCGAGACGCGCCACGGATGCCTCGCCGTCGAGAATTCCAAGAGGGTGGGGCGAGAGAGCGCTTTTACGCGCTATAATGTGCACGCCAGCGTATTTGCGAGTACGCGAGCGCGCTCGTCTGGTTCATTTTCTACGTATATGTATATATATATATATATATATATATATATATATATATATTTAATACACGTGTGTGTGTGTGTGTAGACGCGTGCAAACGAGAGTATATATGTGTATTTCTCTATGTTTATACGTGTGTACCCTGCGCCCATTCCCCTGTCTCCTTTGTGGCCTCTCTGTGTATTGTGTACACTTAAACACATGTATATAATGTATATCTATGTATGTATGTGTATATGTATAATACGTTTCTCTCTCTCTCTCTCTCTCTCTCTCTTTCTCTCACTCTCTCTCTCTCTCTCTCTCTCTCTCTCTCTCTCTCTCTCTCTCTCTCTCTCGCTCTATCCGTGTGCTGGAAAGTGAGCGAGATGAGGTCGTATGTGAGCGAGGCGGGAACCGCTCCTTCTTCTCCGTAGTATGATGCGAGACGCCACGCGAGCGTCACGTTACGCGCGTCGACGACTCTCTACTTTGCGTTTTTTTTCTCATTCTCACTTCCGTTCCCCGTATTCCTCTTATTATTCTGTTTCTTATTCTTATTCGTTTACGTCGTCGTCATCGTCACACGTCGTCGTCGTCATCATCATCGTCGTTGTCGTCGTCGTCGTCGTAATCATCGTCGTCATCGTCGTCGTCGTCGTCGTAGTAGTAGTAGTAATAGTAGTGCGTTCAGTGATAAATGATATCAATGAAAAAGAGAGAGAGAGAGTGAGAGAGATGAAAAGTTTACGTTTCTCTTTTCATTGAGACACGTGTCTTCTTCCTCTTTTTCTTTTTCTTTTTTTTTTTTTTTTTTTTTTTGTCCTCCCCCACCCCCCACTCTTCCTTCCATTTCTTCCCTCGTATACGCACGTGTTTTACGTGTTAGTGAACCCACTTACATATATAGTGTCCTTGTTTTGGTGGGTAGTGTTGTTATTGTTGTTGTTATTGTTATTATACTGTACGACTTGCGTGTTCTGCGTAATACATGCTCGTTTCACCTGCACGAAGTATTTACCTACCGTCCGCAGGCATAACCACCGACTATCACGAGTACCACCATTGCCACACCATCGCCACACCATCACCATTACTAAATCTACTATCACCACCATCACTGGGTGGTGATCGAGCGCGGAAGTTCAATCGCCTTATCCTTTTTACTCGCTTGTTTCTTTTTTTTCCCTGAGGGAGAAGGAAAAGAAGAAAAGGAAGAAAAAGAAGAAAAAAAGCAAGAGAGAGAGAGAGAGAGAGAGAGAGAGAGGGGGGAGAATAAAAAGGAAGAAAAGAAAAGAAAAGAAAAGAGAAAAAGAAAAGAAAATAACAGGAATCGCGCGTGGGTGATGGTGGATGAGTGTTTCTCTCGTGTGGGGTAGTTCGATTTCAAAGTTTTTTTTTGAAACTTGAGCGGTGAAAAGTGTGTGATATTTGTTTGTGCGTACGTATGTGTATGCGTGTGCGTGCCTGCAAGTGTATGTGTGTGTGTATATGCGCGCGCGCACTTCTCGCCGTACGCTGTGTGCATTCTTTGCTTCCCTTCGTTCTCCCTTTCCTATGTTTATACGCGTGTATGTGTCGATAGTGCAAAGTTTTGGTGAAATATGTCTAAAGTGATCGGAAAAGTTTCGTCGTCGAGACAACGAGCCCCTTGGATGTTCTCACGAGAAATGTTAGATGCTTCACGAAGACGATTCGACGATCTTTCTTTCTTCTCTTCTTATTCTGATTCTTATTCTTCCTCTTCTTTCTCTTCGTCGTAGTCATCATCATCTTCTTCTTCTTCTTCTTCTTCTTCTTCGTCAACTTCAACATCGTCGTCGTGATCGTTGACTCGTTTCTCGGTATGTCCCCCTTTTAGTCATGTTGGGCGTTTACGTACGATGTGTGTCGCCTTTCTTTTTCGTTATTACTAAACGTTCAACTCTTTCTTTTATTCCGAAATTAGTTCTGGATTAAAAAATGAATTTTTTAATCTCTTTGCTTAGCTTCTTTCTTTCTTTTTCTTTTTCTTTTTTTTGTTTTTTTTTTTTTGTTTTTTTTTGCCCCACCGATGCATGGCTGGGATATATGTGTATATATATTTTTTTTTCTTTTTTTTTAAACCCCTATCTCGAAATGTCGAAGTTATCCATAGCTCGTACAGAATTAATATTTTATTTGGAAAGTTTTTGTTTTCATTCGCTTGGCAATGCTATGAACCACCAATGGTTCCCAAAAAAAAAAAAAAAAAAAAAAAAAAAAAAAAAAAAAAAAAAAAAGAAGAAGAAAAAAAACACACACACAAAGAGAAAAAGAAAAAAGAAGAAAAAAAAAATGAGAAATAAAAAAATCAAAATTCCGTGCATTTCTTTAAAGATATCGTGTGCCTCAAAAAGTTTGATAAGATAATATCGAATAAATATTTTAAAGGATTATTTGAGAACATTTAGAATTGTTTTTACGATTTCGTTCTTACATACATGCATTGATAAATATTTAGATGCATATATAAAGATACATGTGTGGATACATATGCATAGATAGATATATATGTAGATACATGTGTAGATACATACGTAGATACATATGTAGATACATGAATATGTAGAAGACGTAATTGTTGTTCATATTGAAATCATGTCGTATGTTCAAACAATTTTATCATGGTTTATTTCAAAATGAGGGTTATTCGATCGATCATTTTTACGATCTATCATATTACGAAGGTTATTTTTTTTTCTTTTTTTTTTTTTTTTTTTTTTTTTTTTTTTTTTTTCTTAAATACAATAATAAAAGATAAAGAGAAAGTAAGTCCAAAAATTAATATATCAATTCCAAATATGGAAAAGTCATATTCTTAAGTATAATATTGTATATCGTAAATACATATGTACATTTCCATTCGATCATGATAAATTGAAGGAATATCGTTGGGTTGCTTCGTCGATTATAATAATCGATATATACTTCTTATTTCTTTTCTTTTCTTCCTTCTTTTTTCTTTTTTTTCTAAATCGTGATACTCGAACGTTTTTCTCTCTCTCTCTCTCTCTCTCTCTCTCTCTCTCTCTCTCTCTCTCTCTCTCTCTCTCTCTTTCTTTCTTTCTCTTTTTCTCTCTCTGAGAAAATTAAACAACCAAAAATTATTCTAAAGGAAAAAGAATTTATCGCAGCTATTATCGTTGTCATTGTCATTGTCATTGGCATTGTTATTGTTATTGTTATTGTTGTTGTTATTGTTGTTGTTTATGTTTATGATCGTTCGTTCATGTTTTCCTTTCTTCTTGTTCTTCTTCTTCTATACGTCGTATATTTTAAACTTTCAACGCGACACAAGATATAATTTCATGACTGTCGCAATGTTAAATTAATTTAAACGGCGATATGATTAAAAATTCTCATTTTTATTAAATTACATCCATATCTATCATCGTATTGTTTATAATATTTACTCGTACTTCTTACAAATAATGACATTAATTAAACAAACTTATTATTAATTGGATAAAATTAAAAAGATCGTTCAGAGATACGCATACGTTAAATTGAATTTCTGAAGTGAAGGACAAGTAAAACGCGTGTTTCTATAGGTCCATTTTTATTTTATTTTATTTTATTCTTTTTTTTCCTTTTTTTTTTTTCTCTTTTTTTCTTTGTTTTTTTTTTTTTTCTTTTGGACGAACGCTCACTTATCGTCAAAGAGAGAAAAGACTTTTCCTTTTTCTTTTCCCTTTCTTTTTTTTCTTTTCTTTTTTTTTTTTTTTCGACATGAAATGATCTTCCTCCTCCCGCAATGTGCTCCCTTCTCAACAAAAAGAAGAAAAAAAAAAAAAAAAAAAAAAGGAAAAGAAAACAAAAAAACGTGATGCATGTACGAAAGCAACTAACACAAGGATAAAGAAAGAGAAAAAAGGGATAATTCTGAAACTGAGCCTTTCCTACGGAAGTAAGCGATCTTCTTCTCTTGATCTTTTTTATTTCTGTCTCTTGGCATCGTGGCACGTGTTGTTACTTCTTTTATCTTCCTTTATTACGCTTTCTTTTTCTTCTTCTTATTTATTTATTTATTTATTTATTTTTTTTTTTTATTTTTATTCTCTCTCTCTCCCTCCCTCCCTCCCTCTCTTTCTCTCTCTCTCTCTCTCTCACTATCTTTTTTCTCTACGTTTCTCTATTCGTCTTCCTTATCTCTTTTTATGTGTCTCTTTTCCACTCGATGTAATTTATACGTTATTGCTTCCGTTTTCACGATTTACGCACACAGTACACGCATACAGTACACAAATATACAGTATACGATACAAGCATCGGGCACATACATAAAAGCTATACGATCGTATAATCTATTCGTAAGAATCGTAAACCGAGCGATAAGTTATCAAGATTCATGGTAAGCCGAAGATTACGCGTGCGTGTAAATGGAGAAAAGAAAAGAAAAGAAAAAAAGAGAGAGAGAGTGAGAGAGAGAAAGAGAAAGAGAAAGAGGGGGAGAGAAAAAGAGGTAATAAAAGTTCATAGACGTAACATTTGATTGGTTTTGACGTATATGCGTAAACGCGAAAAATAGGCAATGTTCATTTTGAAAAATTGTCTATGACACAATCGATACCTAAATCATTGAAATAAAATATATAATATATGAATTTGAACCGGAGTTCGACGTAGATCCACTATAAAAAGCACTGGTATATATAAATATGTTTTCGTAAAAAAAAAAAAAAAAAAAAAAAAAAAAAAACACGAAATGTATTTACGTTTCCCCTTTTTATTTACAGTCACGGACAAACGCGACGAGTTCCATCGCGATATAATAGACGCGTGCAAGGACATGAGATAATAATTAATAATAGTATTGAACGTTTAGTATGTAAATAAAAGTTTAGTCTTCGATGATACACGGATGCGAGTAGAAAAGGTCTTATTTGATTACGTTACGCCGTAAAACTAGCGTGATTAGTTTTCTTTCTTTCTCTTGTTTTTTCTCATTTTTTTTTTTTTTTTTTTTTTTTTTTGTTTTTTTTGCCTGTTTCTTTTTTCTTAGTGCTTTTTTTTTCCCTCTTCCCTTTCAAATCGTCTATGTATGCGTTGCGATCGATGCACATACGACGAAACGTTTTTTTTTTTATACGTAACGATAAATCAATTCTATCGACGAAATAGAAAGGAAAAAAGGATATATATATATATATATATATATATATATATATATATATATATATCGTCATATCCTGTGTTCCTCGTTAAAAGGATAACGCGAATTTATTTCTTTCTTCGTCATGGATTATCGACTATTGTCCGATACCAACAACGGCAATAACAACAACAACAACAACAACAACAACAACAACAACAACTATCCTACACATCACCGTGAGTATTATAAGTCTGTTTATTTTTTTATTTTGTTTGTTTTTTTTTTTTTTATTTATTTATTTATTTATTTCTTTCTTTTTTTAATCGAACGAACGAAGGAATGAAAGAAGGAAGGAAGTAAGGAGAGACAATTTGTACGTGTTTATTATATTAATTTTCAAATATGAAAACGTCTAGTTGGTTCTAAGATTAGATTATAAAACCGGTACGTATGTATATAAATAGATACATACATATATAACGTTTACGAGATGTTAGAGATTATATATTGCGTGAAAGTCATCGCATATATATATATATATATATATATATATATATATATTTTTTTTTTTTTTTTATCGTCATTTAATCATCCCGACGAGATGAAACGTAGAGGAAAAAGTTCTTTTTCTTTTTTTTTTTTTATAGCAAACAGAATTTATTTGTTTCTTTTCTTTTTTTTCTTTCTTTCTTTTTATTTATTTATTTTTTGTTTTGTTTTGCTTTATTTCATTTCGTTTTATTATACGTTAGAATATAAGAACGACGATGGGAGCCCATCATAAAACGAATCTATATATTTAAGTACATACATACAACGTATTTATCTAATTAGATACTTATTTACTTACTTACTTACTTACTTACTTACTTACTTACTTACTTACTTACATAAATACTTATCGTAGAAAATCGCTTAGATCGATTTTACGATAAATTAACGAAATATTCGACCGATCGAATCTATAATTTCGTTATAATGGAGATAATTAAAAACAAACGAGAGAATGGTGAGTAGAGGGGGAGTGAAGGGAGACGGGAGGGGTA
Organism: Vespa velutina; assembly: GCF_912470025.1. Taxonomy (NCBI): domain Eukaryota; kingdom Metazoa; phylum Arthropoda; class Insecta; order Hymenoptera; family Vespidae; genus Vespa; species Vespa velutina. Next base: position 1,505,511 of record NC_062209.1, read on the forward strand.
GGTAAGGGGATACCATGACAATCTATGCGTGTTAAAATTGCTTATTAAATTAATTAACGACAAACGGAGCTTTCAAAGTAACTTTCAAAGTGACTTCACATTCTAGATGAGCTTTTTTAATGAATAAATAAAAAAAGCTTTTCGCCTTAGGATTATCGAACCTCACGTTTGATAAGATGACTAATATCAGTCAACACAATTCGTCGATACTTATATATACACACACGTTTATATACACGTATATACTTGCATACGTACATATATATATAGATATTAATTATGTGGATGTTTGAACGCAATGTTTTACGTTCATATTTCTTATCGATGAGAAATGGGAATAACATGTTAATTTAAGCAAAATGAAATTAATTACGATCATAGTAACATTCAAATTGCGTAAGAGAATATTCGTTACATTAAAATATTATCGCTGACGTGATACTTAACACACATGTAGGTACGTCATCGAAGTGAGTATTAAAATGATAACACGTGGGACAAGGACGGAGTAAGTTCTTTTTTCTTCTCTCTCTCTCTCTCTCTCTTTTTTTTCTTTTTCTTTTTCTCTTCTTCTTTCATTTTTACGTCCATCTATCTTCTTGTTTCACGACCATATTTTTTTTTTTTTTACCCTCCTGCGTCGTGTTATCGTTTTCTTTCTTCTTATTATTATTATTATTTTTTTTTTTCTTTCTTTCCTTTATTTCCTTTCTTTTTTTTTCTCTTTTTCCCTATTCTTTTTCTTTTTCTTCTCTTTTCTACTACTTTTTTCTCATCCTCTTTTCGTCCTCCTTTCACTTCTTCGATTCTTGCTCCATCTATTTTCCTTTCCCCCTCTTTCTTTTTTCCTTGTTTTATTCTTTCTTTCTATCTTTTTTCTTTTACTTTCTTTCTTTTTCCTTTAATCTCGAAAAATACAGAAAAAAATGTTCGAGAACGGTGACGCACCACCGTAAGAATTGCTGGCACGAGTGGATCGCGACACTGAAGAGAACGCTTGATCTTCTTCTTCTTCTTCTTGTTTGCGCAAAGGATAAGAGGGAGGGAGAGAAAGGGATGGATGGATGGATGGATGGATGGATGGATCGCCATTTTGACCGCACTCAATAATGTTATGATAATAATAAAAAAAAAAAAAAAAAGAAAAAAAAAGAAGGAGAAAAATAAGAAAAGAGAGTAGAGAGAGAAAGAGACAGAGGAGTGGAGAGGAGAGGGAGAGAAAGAGAAAGAGAAAGAGAGAGAGAGAGAGAGAGAGAGAGAGAGACGGACGTTTCTCTGGTGACGATCAAAGGCAAGTCGGAATCGTCGAAGAATCGACGGGACATTTGATTGCTCGACCCCGAAATTCTTTACGGCGATTCGGACGATCGATCGTTTCTTTGGTCTCGCGTTTATTTACGATTCCACGAAGAAAGAAAGAAAAAAGCAAAAAAAAAAAAAAGTGTGTGTATGTGTGCGTGTGTGTGTGTGTGTGTGTGTGAGAGAGAGAGAGACATATAACATACACACATATATATATATATATACATAAATATATAATGCGTACATACATATATGTACGTATGTATGTATATATGTATATTATATGTATATGTAGATAGATAGATAGACAGATAGAATAAGAAGGAGAAAGAGAGAGAAAGATATAAATAGAAATAGAGATAGAGAAAGATATAGGGCATGTTAGAAAAAGGAATATACATATACATATATACATATATATATATATATATATATATATATATATATATATATATATCGTATGGTCGTTGCGTAAAGAACTCCTTGGGATATATTCGATGGTGGTCCTTGAGCGCTTTCGCAACGATGCGATTTTGATTTTACTAGAAACCGGTCGCGCTTTCTACCTTCGTCACGAAATAATAATAATAATAATAATAATAATACTAATAATAATAATAATATATTCTTTTTTCCTCTTTGATCTCATTCGTTCCTCGAAAGAATAAGAATGTTATTAGATAGAATAGAGACGTTTTGCTGAGAGGGGCGGGGAAAGTTCGTAAAATTTATCAACTTTGCGATAGGTTATTAAAATTTGACGAATGTCGTTATGTGTATATGCGTTCGTATAAAAGACAAATATAGGTAATCTTATCATTAATTTTTTTTTCCTTTTTTCTTTCTTTCTTTTTTTTTCTTCTTTTTCTTTCTTTTTTATGAATGAAATTTAAAATTACATTTTTAAAATGTACAGTAATTCGTACTTCGATCTTTTTTTCCCCGCTCGAGTTTTATATCACACGTTGAAATAAATTTTGCTTTATTGAAGGGCGTATATAAGATAATATATATATATATATATATATAATAATCATTATCTTGCTTCTCTTTCGTTTTAATGAATGAATGAATGAATGAATGAATGAATGAATGAATGAATGAATGAATGAATGAATGAATGAATGAATGAATGAATGAATGAGTGAGTGGCTAAATAAAGATCGAACGAGTTTAATAATATGTATTAATTTCATTTCTCTAAACATCATTTGTACGTGTACGTGTACGTGTGTGTATATTTGTGAAATGTTTGTGTATGAGCAAGCGCTAATGGCGATTTCAATGCTTGAAGACAAGACTGTTCACATCTCGAAATTCTAAGCGTCGCTTAAAACATTGACGTTTACTTTTTTTTTTATTTTTCCTTTTTTTTTTTTTTTTTTGTTTGTTCTCCCTTTTTCTTTCTTTATTTCTTTCAATCATACTGTCGACTGTGATTTTTTTCTTCTTACTCTTAACTTTCTAAATTTATTTCTTTGGCTTTTTACATTTAATAAAAGGTAGGGGGAGGGGTGAGATCAGCGTAATAGGGGTAAGTAAGGTGAAGCGAGGTGGGTGAGGCGTAAAGAGGCGTGCTTCAAAGACGAGAATTTGTCGTCGTCGTTGTCGTTGTCGTTGTCGTTGTCGTTGTCGTCGTCGTCGTCGTTGTTGTCGTTGTCGTCTACGTCATCGTGACATCGTGACATCGTGAAATCGTTTGACTTTAATAAATCATTCGAAATGAGAAGGAAAGGAGCACGGAACCGTACGATGAGAAGTACCGAATGGCACAACGCGGTCGCTCGCACGCTTTCTCTTCATTCGCTAGAAACGCAAATATTCCCGAATTCGAGAGCGGCCAAACTTGCTTTACCCAAATCGAATGACGAGAGAGAGAGAGCGAGAGAGAGAGAGAGAGAGAGAGAGAGAGAGAGAGACAAAGAGCCCACGTCAGTGAATTTCGATGTTCTTTCTCTCTCTTTCTCTCTCTTTCTCTCTTTCTCTTTGTGGCCGATTAAATTTAGAGACCTCAGCGAGGAGGCTACTAGACTTGGTGTGGTGTTGCTCGCTTTAAATCATTCCTATCATGTTTGAGAATCGTGGAACTTTGTCTTTTCGACTTTAACATTCGAGAACGTTCACGTTTGAAAAGTGAATTAGAGAATGTTCCACCGATATTGTTGAACACGATAAGACGAAATTGATAATTGAATATCAGAAAAGAATGAAAATTAAAATGAATAAATAAATAAATAAACAACAAATCTTTATACAAAAGAAATATATATATATATATATATATATATACATATATATAAATATATCATATCATACAATTATTATATTTATATAAACAAAACATATATATATATGTGTGTGTGTGTGTGTGTATTTCTTTTGAATAAAGATATGTTGTTTATTTATTTATTTATTTACTGTTTCATTCATTTCATTTTTCTTTTCTTTTCTTTTCTTTTCTTTTCTTTTTTTCACTTCGCACACTTCGCACATACGCCTATAAATCGATTGATGATATAATAGTTCTCGCGAACGATTCTCTGACGCACGATAGAGATGAAGTGTGCTTGGAATTTAGAACAATGTCGTGATCGATCAGGATTCCGGAAGAATTGTAACCAACCAGGTTGTAGTCTTCGTCATTGTCATTAGCATATCTTTTTAAAAATTTTAATATAGATAAAAATAGATCGAAGTGATCGAAGAATTTAATTATTACGATATAAAATAATAAAAAAAGCGCCATTGATATTGTTTCAAAAAGATTTATTATTTGACAATGGCTAATTATCGTGATTTTTGATTTATTTATTTAAATTTTTTTTTTTTTTTTTTTTTTTTTTTTTAAACAAATCGTGCACGAACCTATGCAAACAAAAACATAAACGAAAACAAGAAACCGATCGATCGAAGTTTTCACGTAATAGAAAATCCTCGAAGAACGTGAAACTCTTAAACGGTCTATCGGCCATTTTGTCTCGATCGAACGTGGAGCAAAGAGAAAAAATTGTGAGATCATTTCTCAACCTTTAAGAGATTAAATTTAAATGACAAAAGTAGAGAAACAGAGAGAAAGATATATATATATATATATAGACAGGGATAAAGATAGAGATAGAAACGTTGATCTAACGTTTCTCTTGGTTAAATCTAAGATCAGTATGGTCGATCATCTAGGCCTGTTAAATATTTTGGGTAGGGGAGAAGTGGAAGGAAGGGTTTCTATTAACCGAAGGAAATTCACTCTGAGTTTTACCTAGTTGTGCCAATTCAGGGATTGGTTAAGGTAAGATGGCCACTGCGGACTTCTGCGAAATTAATTTGCCTGGCTGGGATCCAAACTTCTTTTTCTCTCTCTTTCTCTCTCTAAATTTCTTTCCTTTTTCGCCTATCATAGGTCACGATGTTAGAGGATTACCTAAGTGCGTTTGCTTTGCCGGTGTTATAATTACAATGAAAATGGTTAATTATAGAAGATTGGTTCGTATAAATCATTCGTCGAAAGTAGGCTTCTGTCTTTCTGTCTCTCTGTCTATCTATCTTTCTATCTATCTATCTATCTATCTATCTATCTATCTATGTCTCTTTGTTTGTATATATGTACGTACAAATTACATACGTATGTATTTAAGTACGTATCCATGTAAGCGTAAATCTAAGTAAAACTTTATCCGAGAATAATAAAAGACGTTTAATGAAATTTTCGGAACATTGGATCGAGTCTAAATAAATTATATCAGGGTTCACTTTGATGGTGTGAACTTTTGAAACTTGACTTTATCGTTCTTAGTTTGTTGAACGTTGCTGGTACCATTTTCGTGGTACTACGACACGAGTATGTACAAGATCACCCGCATCCTGCGGCAAGTATCTCGATATCGAGTTATTATCCCCCTTTTCGTGTTTCGTCGATGCATTCAACTTATCTACCTACCTACCTACCTAACTAACTATCTACTTATCTACCTACCTACCTACCTATCTACCTACCTACGTTTTGTTCGACACGTTTCGTCCAACGCATTCGTATTACGTATATGTATCTAACACGGTATACTCTAACATCGAATAGAGATAATAAACGTAACTAGATGGCATGTTTATGATAAGAAACTTATTTACCTATGATAAAGCTTTTTAAAGATCGAGATCGAGATCGAACGCGGATCTAACTTTCGTGAACTTTAACACGATCGAACGAGTGGGTTGGGTTCAGTTGTATTCGTTAAAACCTGCGCTCTCTCTCTCTCTCTCTCTCTCTCTCTCTCTCTCTCTCTCTCTCTCTCTCTCTTTGTTACGTATATGTAATGTGTAACCTATATATAAATAATATGATAATGTTGATTTAATTCTATTCAATCAAACTCACATAAAACGAATCGTAATTCGTTCGTTCGTTTATGCAAATTAGTTTGAAATCATATTTTTTTCTTTCTTCCTTTTTTTTTGTTTTTTTTTTTTTTTTTCCTCTAAACGTTACTCTCTTTTTTTTTTCTACAGAATCATCTCTTTATCGGTTGTTAACGTAATAAAATGAAAATATGAAAGAGAAAATAGAAAATAGAAAGTATAAAAAATAAAATATAGAAAATAAAAATTTACCATTGTAATAAAAATGAAAAGAAAAGAAAAAAGAAAGAAAGAAATGAAAAAATCGATGACTTAAAAAAAAAAAAAAAGAAAAAAAAAAATTCGTAATATTAAAAGCGATATAAATAAATATTACATAAGTTCGATAAATTTTAAATAGCTATTTTAAAATGGAAAATATATTTTATAAGTTCAAGATTTAAATTTATAAGTGAATTTTCTAATTAGCATATCAATCTGAATTGAAAGGAATTTATTAGAATGAGATTACGAAAGGAGAGAACATATTTGTAATAGATAGATCGATCGATGTATCCTCTCGAAATCGGTAACGAAAACGAAGTACCTATTGTCGGAAATGTTTTCAAAGGGTTAGATCACAAAAGAGAGAGAGGTAATACTGCCAACTAATAACCTATGACGGAAGTCAGTCGGTGTTTAATAGTAACGTGCAAGTTTCTAGGGTCGCGTGTCGTCGTTTCCTTTCGTATGCGTGTCAAGAGTCAAAACCCTTTTCTCCTTTAGGGCCTTTATCTACCTTTCCATTCGTATTTCTATTTGTTATTTATATTAGAACGTACCAATGGCAGATCGATCCTTTACGACGAAGGATCTATTCTATTTCTATTTGATAAATCTATACGTTAATGTTACAACGACGATTTCGTCGCAAATATTATTATTACTATTATTATTATTATTATTATTATTAATATCATTATTAATGCTTTGGTCGTGATCAATATCCTTTTTTTGTTTTCCTTTCTCTTCTGTTTCGTCATGTTTTAATTTTTTTCCTCTTTTAAAAAATTAAGAATCTATCAAGAAACTTTTTCGACTTTCCATCGATGAAATCTATTCTAATCGATTTCGAGAGAGCCGTATGTCTCTACGTGTTAAGAATCACGTAAGTTAGTTACATATAAGTTACATCTACATACATATATATATATATATATATACGTATATATACATAAAATATCTTCGTGCCAAAATGTGAACGACCTTGTTAACATGTAACACAACGTATGGTACATGTGACATCGTAAGACGAGAAATATAAAGTATTACGTCACGATCGGGAATTTCTATCGTATCGAGAAGTCGAATGAAATTGTTGTCATTCCATTCGTGTCGTTTGTTCAAGGTTTTGTTGCGACGAATAGACACGGTACGTAAGTATATGTGTCAGTGTATTTGTGTATATATATATATATATATATATATATATTTCGATATATTTTTTTGTCTATAAAATTTTTCATTTATCGGTAAAAGATTTTTTATATCCTCTCTCAGTGGAAGATATTTCGAAAAAGAGATAAATAAATATGTCTAGATACTTATATACACATGTCTGTCTGGTGTATATAAATAAATAAATAATTAAATAAATAGAAAAAGAAGGAAGAAAGAGAAAGATAAAGAGAGAGTTGTTGTTAAGTCGACGATCGACCTTTTTATTCCCTTTCGTCTGTTGTGTCGTTTATCGCCGCTTGACATTTCGCGTTAGCTTAGCTACTTTCAGTACTATGTGTTCTCTACGTAGCTTCCACGCAATTTTTTATCAATCTTTCATCAACCATTGCTCGATAATGTGTTATAGACAGACATACATACATACATACATACATACATACATACATACATACATACATACATAAATATATACATACATCGAACGAATGAGCTTAAGCACGATAGAGTTTCAAGGTGGTGGTGGTAGCCACGATCGTTTTCAAGCACGATTGTTCGGGCGACGGTTTTCCTCCATCTTTTTTCCTCCCCTTTAGAGATGAGGATGAGGATGGGGATGAAGGAGGCTTCTTTTTTTTTTTTTTTTTTTTTTTATTTATTTTTTTTCTTTCTTTCTTTCTTCCTTTTCTTTTTTTCTTTTTTTGTTTTTTTTGTTTTTTTTTTTTTTTTTTAATAAATTCTTTTTAATTTTTGTTTACTTTTTCAATGTATGGAAAGAGATTTATCGTTGCGTTAGTGACGCGACGTTAAAAGTCGTTAAAAACAGAAGTAAATAAGGAAGGAAGTAAGTAAGTAAGTAAGTAAGTAAGTAAGTAAGTAAGTAAGTTGTTTTTACATTCAACTCGACGATGACCTCGATAAGAGAAAATAAGAGCCGAAGCCTACGTGATCCTGCAGCTTTTCGTATCGTCGATACCAACAGCTCCGACCCACATCTGTGCCATTTCTTTTTATCTTTTTCCTTTTTTTTAATCTTTCCGTTTTTTTTTTATTTGTTTTTTTTTCGAGCCCTCTGGAATCTCTCTCTCTCTCTCTCTCTCTCTCTCTTTTTTTCTTTTCTTTTTTTTTTTCGCTACGTTCACGCGCTAGCAGAAGGCGCCAGAGCAGCGAAGTTTCTGAATGAGAATCCGGGCTTTTCTAGCCCACCCCATCTGCCCCTTCTTTCTCCACTGTTCTCAACAGAAGAAAGAGGAGGAGATCCTCTTCCCCTTCCTCCTTCTCCTCCTTTACCTCCTCCTCTTTTCCTACTCCTCATCGTAGTCATAGTCGAGAGTGGCCTCGATCGATCGTCCAGTCTAGGCCCGAACGAGTCATCGACGCGCTCTAGCTTTTCTATTTATCTCCTTCTTTTTTATTTTTTATTTTTTTTTTTTTTTATATTTCTATTTTTGTACACACACATATATATATATATATATATATATATGTATATATATTTTCTTGGATTTTTGAATAAATAAATAAATAAGTAATTAAATAAATAAAGGAAGGATGATTTATTAAGCTCGAACGTTAATGCTTTTTAAAATTTTCATGTATTTTTTAAACGATAATAATAATAATAATAATAATAATAATAATAATAATAATAATAATATTTATTTTATATGTGTTTATATATACATATATATATATGTGTGTGTGTATGTGTGTGTGTGCGCGCGCGCGTGTGTTTAAAGTTACGTTTAAGCGCATATAAAATTTTATTTTATCGTGCAATATAGTAAATTGGTTAAAACATAATAATAAATACGATAAGTATGGTTAGGTCAGACTATATTGTAGAGATAATAAAAAAAGTTCTTCATTTCGTTCAACAATTTATATACGTAATACATACACACATACATATAAATATATGTATTTGTTTGTTATCGTAGAAATTAACTTCGTAAATTCATAACGATTTATACGTGTAGGTATGATTTTTGTTCGCTGCGAATTTGTTTTACGCTTGGTTGCGAAAAAAAAAAAAAAAAAGAAAAAGAATTGAAATAGCTTTTAATTTTTATAAAGAATTGTATTTATTTATTTTTCAATTTCTTTTATACTCGTTGCTATTCATAATCACGTTGAACGTTAATATTCTTTAAACTTTATCTAACGAATTCGTTTAAACTCGTCGTAACTTTTACGATTATGATAAAACAAAAGACGTTTTATTGAACAAGTCAGGAAAAAAAAAAACAAAAAAAAAAAAAAAAACAAAGAAAAAACAGAAAAAAAAGCATACGAACATTCGTAAACGAGACCGTAATATTCGTTAAAAATGGATTATTAATCAGTCGAAGTGTATTACGTTTATGATTTTTTTTTTTTTTTTTTTTTTTTTCTTTTTTTTTTCCCTTTTTTTTTTTTCTTTGTTATTATAGATAATTAAGATAGATAACTTTTTAATGAACTTTGGATGCCCTTCGAAGAGGGGTCATAGTCCTTGGAAAGACAAAGTAGAAACGTTCGCGGTTTCGCGCGTGTCATGTAATTAAGGTCGCGAATGGGATTATTGCGTGGCACGAGCTTTCGCCTTTCCACCATCGCGATTCTTCGTCATCGTCCTCGACTTCGTCATTGACGTTGTCGTCGTCGTCGATCTTTCATCCTCTTAAATAAACTTCAGTGGAACGCTTCGAACGACGTAATAGGGTGCATTATTAAAAAGGGCCGTCATAATTAGTATGATGTCTTCCATCATAATTGAAATAAGCTGGTAACGAGCAAAGTCTAAAGCATTAGATAGAAGCGAATCGATTAGCTTCTTCAAAGTGAATTAGCAAAAGGATTATTATTTTAATAATAAAAAATTATTATTATTATTATTATTATTGTTTTAATATATACATATTTAAATTTATTTGTTTTGTTCTTAAAAAATATATTTTAATGTAATATTTAATATTTTAATATACAGGATGAATCGAAAGTCCTTTCGACTGGTCAAACTGGTTTTAGATTATTTTAAAAATCAATCACTCTTTTTCGAGACTTCTTAGACATACACGCACACACACATATATATATATATTTTTTTTTTTCTTTTTTTAAATATTTATTTTAATCATTATTAAATAACTGGATCAAAACAATATCAATAATATTTCTATAATATTTTTTACACTTATTTTTCTTTTTCTTTTTACGACATGTTACGATAATAAGAATACGATAAAAGGAAGAATTAATTTGTAGGGCTTTAGATAAAACTGATTATGGATTATAGACTTTGAAAATAATGGATTTAAACGACAGCCGTTTAATAAGCTCACAAAAGGAAAAAAAAAAAAGAAAAAAAAAAAAAAGTAAAAAAAAAGAAAAAAGAAGAAAAAAATAAAGAAAAAGAAAGGACAAAAAGGAAAAAGGAAAAAGTATGAAAAACAAGGCATAGATTCGGCGTTATGTTGGGATATGGTTTGGTAAGCCCTGGCTTATGTTCAACCACCTGCCCACCAGTTCTTATCGATCGCGTTTAGACCTCTCGTCTTCCTCTTCTTCCTCTTCTTCCTCTTCTTCCTCTTTTTCTTCTTCTTCTTCTTCCTTCTCCTCTCTTTTCATTTTTCTATTCTTTCCTTATTTTCTTCTTCTTTTTTCTCTCTCTGTTCTTCCTATCTTCTCCGATTTGAAGAATAATAAAATGTACGTAAAGAAAATGAGATTCGAGAAATAGAAATAGAAAGGAAAAAAGAGAGAGAGAGAGAGAGAGAGAGAGAGAGAGAGAGAGAGAAAGGAAGAGTAAAAATAAAATGAATGAAATAGAAAGAAGAAGAAGAAGAAGAAAAAATAAAGATATTAAATATGTTAATGAACGAATCGATGAAATTTTTTTTCCTTACTGATATTTAAGGATAAAATCTTAAATCGATATATAGCCATTAATAATTCTATTACATTTTTATTACGTTTCTACTAACGTTTATTATTTTATTTCATACGAGCTTTTATGGATTTCGGGAAAAAAAAAAAAAAAAAAAAAAAAAAAAAAAAAAAAAAAAAAAAGAAAAGAAAAAGAAGAAAAAAAGAGAAAGAAAGAATCGTGTCGATCTAACGTCATCGTATTTTCTCTAATAAATAGTAATTTCGGTTCTTTTTCTTTTTCATTTTTTTTTTTTTTTTTTTTTTTTTTTTTTTTTTATTCACTTAATTCTTCAAATCGTCTCATCCTTCCTTTCTCATGTTTCTTTTCGAGAGAAAATTAATGAGCAAGATAAACAAAGAAGAAGAAAAGAAAAGAAAAGAAATAGAAATAAAAAAAAAGAGGACATAGATCTAAATAAGATAACTTAAGAGGATTCTTCGTTTCTGAGCAATTTGATGATGATGGGGACTTCATCGTGAAGGAACATTACAAAACATCATTTATTTTGACCGAAGGAGGTATATACGAACGTACGCGATAAAAAAGAGAAAGAGAGAGAGAGAGAGAGAAGGAGAGAGGAGAAAGGAGAGAAAGAAAATTAAGAAAATGAGGCAAAATGGCGATTCTACGGGTATATAGGGACGAGTAGGCCAAGGCTTCATGATCGAGGTTGCGTCGTGTTTTTGCGTCTTCTTCTTGCGGTGTATTTTGCGAACGATCGCAATGATACTCACGTTCGAGATTCAAGAGAAAGAATCGAGTATTTACTATATTGTATATTGCGATGACAACAAATTATTATTGCATACATACATACATACATACATACATATATATATATATGTATGTATTGAATTATTGAAAACATTGGAGAATTTTATAAGAAAGAAAAAAAAAAAGAAAAACAAACAAACAGAAAGAAATATTTAATAAACATTAAATACGATCTTTAATTATATATACCTGTTGATATTATTACAACTAATGTAGTATATGTATGTTATATATTGCTATCCCTTGCTTATGGTATTTATATATTATACATTTTTTTTTATTAATATATTTATTAATATATTATATATATATTATTAAATTATTAAAATAAAAATATTTATATATATTATAAGTTTCATATAGAATCCATATGATCTATAATTTTAATACGTTGATCTTTATATAATCTACTTGATATTTTAATAAACATTTCATATATTTTCTTTCATGAAACTATATTTATTATAAAATATTCTTTCGAATGCTTATCAAATATATATACATACTTATAGATCATAAATATAGTTGTAGTGAAATAACATGCATTGGGAATTTAAACAGATATAGACGGAATAACATCAATCTTACTTTTTATATATATATATATATATATATATATATATATATATATGTATGTATGTGTTAGATCGATCCGCTTCATTGAACAAATTACCTTTCGATCGTTTGGTTCGTACGAATCGCGCTTATCGATCGATCGATTCCATGAACACTACTCTCGATCGTGTTGAACATCCTCGTCTTCTTCTCATAAGTGACATTGAGAGGAGTATAAAAGACGATCGAGGACCGATAACGGAAGAATACCGATGCTTTAATATACCATGAAGTTACATATGTAACTTATAGATTGCTATCGTAGATTAAAACGGCTAATGGCGAGTAAATGGAAGCTAACTGTATTACGAGGAAACTTATAGGGTATACTAACTCCACATATGTACATAATACATATATGTATGTTACATACATATGTATATATATATATATATATATATATATATATGCATATGTATGTACATGTATTGGTTGGAGATAAAAGATAATATCATCTTCTTATTGCAACTTTATACATATAGTTTGACGAGAGTCAACCCCTTTTTCTTTTTTGATATAACGAAATTAAAAGAAGATATATATATATATATATATATATATATATATATATATAATGGGATTCATCGATTTTTCATTCTTTCTTTCTTTTTTTTTCTTCTTCTTTTTTTTTTTTTTTCAACGTCATATTTAACCCCCTTAGTATGTTAGAGCTGATGTATATCGGGCTTTCGCGATGTTTTCCGAAGAACATCGATATATCGGCTTGCTTCTCATTTTTGTAATATAATTCGAGCACATTTTATTTTGTATTTTTTATTATGTAAATCTAATAGATATCTCGTAGTAGTAGTACCTCTGTAAATCGTTATAATTTTTTTTTTTTTTTTTTTTTTTTTTTTTTTTTTTTTTTTTTTTTTTTTTTTTTATTCCTTTTCTTTCTTTCTTTTTTCTTTTTCTTTCGAGGAAAAATTTGTCGATCCTTTGCAACTGGAAAAAAAAAAAAAAACACGAGATACCAATAAATTATTATACGTACGAACGTGTTTATCTCTAATTTTTATGTAATAGAAAATAGATAGTTTAAAAAGAGAAATTTTATTTATATTTGCCGAAACGAAACGAACGAATGAAGATTTGTGTATTAGTCGTCTAAAAACAACAAAGATATATTTCAACGTCAGAACATACGATTCGTCATGCATTACGTTATCTTCGAAAGGTCGCGAAATCGCGAATTCACTTAACGCGCTTTATACAGGCCGCACATGAAAGCAAGAAACATGAGAGAAAGAGACAGACTGAGAAAGAGAGAGAGAGAGAGAGAGAGACAGAGAACGAGACAGAGAAAAAGAAAGAAAGAGAGAGGAAAGGATGGATGGAGGGGATATTTCGAGCGAGCAAAGCGCATTATATGCACTTTGCTCGTTTTGGTCGGTTCCTATTTCTGTGATTTCGTGAGAGGAGAGAGGCGGTTGGTTTGACCTAAACCGAATAAAGGTTCTCCTCTATCTGTATGCTTCGTCTCGCCCGGGAGACTGACTGACCTCGTTAACGTGGATATAGTGTATACAGAAATACCTTTCTTCCTAGTAACGAGCGCTCTCTTTCTATCTCTCCCTCCCTCTCTCTCTTTCTCTCTTTCTTCCTCTTCTTTCTAACATACATATATTCAAATTCCGTATTCTAATGGATTCGAAGGATTCATATATATTTATATACGGGCTGTATATATATTTGTATATATTTTTTTTTTTTTTGAACATTTCGCAAAAGAATGAGAATTCGAGAAATTAAATTTTAATACAAAATAGTGAACGTTCTGAAAAAAAGAAAAAAAAAAAGAAAAAAAGAAAAAATATTCATATTAGAATGAGAATTCAAGAAATTTCATTTTAACGCTGAAGAATATCAGACCGTACGTATTTAAAAATTGTCGAAGTTGTAAAATGATCTTTCTAACGATCTTTCAAAGCAAGAGAAAAATTATTAGTAGAAGGAAATTGTTAAGGGACAGATCTTTAATACGAATATTAATAATAATAATAATAATAATAATAATAATAATAATAATAATAATAATAATAATAATAATAATAATGATAATAATAATAATAATAATAATGATAATAATAATAATGATAATAATAATAATAATAATAATAATAATAATAATAATAATAATCGGACACATGTATCCATTACCTATATATATATATATATAGTACTACTATTCAATATATTAAAAACATTCGATACTAATGGAAAAAAAAAACAAACAAATAAATAAATAAAAAATTCGATAGAAAATAATGTCAGACTGAAGATACTATAAACGTTCAAAGTTATTAAAAAATGGGCGATTTGATGATCTTACTTTAAAAATCTGAGAACTGAAAAAAAAAAAAAAAAAAAAAAAAAAAAAAAAAAAAAGAAAAAGAAGAAAAAAAAAAAGAAGAAGTAAAAAATAAAGTAAAAGTAGAAAAGCAAGGAAATATAAATTAGAATTTATCGTTTCTCATTTAGGACACAACTATGACGATTACAACTACGATTATGATTATGACTACGACTATGATTATGACTATGACTATGACGAAATTAATCGTCCATTGAAATCGACACCTGATATTATTATTAACGATATTATTATTAACGATTCCGTGAAATTATTAAGTCGATAAGAAGAGAAATTGTGTTATCATTGTCATTGTCGTTGTCATCTTCTTCCTCCGTTTCCTCCTCCATCTCCACTTTCTCTCCTCTTTTACTGTCCTCCTTGTCTTCATATGACGATGCACAAAAGCACGGAGTTTGATGCAGCTGCTGTTGCTACTTCAGCTTTAGCTTTTCAGTTAGACCGATCGAAATGTTCGCACGATTACGAAATTATTATGAACGTCCTTTTGTGATCTTCTACATCTTCTTCATCATAATCTTCTTATTCTTCTTCTTCTTCTCCTTCTTCTTTATTATCTCCATCTTTTTCTTCTCCTTCTTCTTCTTCTTCATTATCTCT
>NC_062209.1:1521075-1528575 GCF_912470025.1 Vespa velutina
ATTCTTCTTTTCCCTCCTTCTTTTTCTTCCTCCTCCTCTTCCTTTTCCTCTTCTTCTTCTTCTTCTTCTTCTTCTTCTTCTTCTTCTGCTTCTTCTTCTTCTTTATATCTTTTTCTCTGGTGGGTCGTGCGTAGTAGTAGAACGGAACGATCGCAAGATAAATTCGGACCCCACCCGAAACCCCTTCCCTCCCGAACTCCACCATGCCTTTCTCATTCTCTCTCTCTCTCTCTCTCTCTATCTCTCTCTCTCTCTCTCTCTCTTTCTTTTTTCCTGTCTTTCTCGATTTCTTTCTTTCTTAGAGAACGGAACTTTTCCTTCGTCTTTTTGGTATTCCTCCAATCTCGTATCTCTTTCGAAAATAAAGGTAAAATAGTGTCGTAGCCATTTAATCATTATTATAAATCTTTTAGACGATATTCGTCCGTCATTTTGTATAATATGTACTACATAAGTAGTTATGTTATAAATAATTAGCAAAAAGTAAGAGAGAATCTCTCTTTTTTTTTTCTTTCTTTCTTTCTTTCTTTCTCTCTTGAAATCTTAATCATATGTTATATATCTGTTTATCTATTGTACGTATAAAAATAAAAATATAACGTACGTGTTGTTTTATCATTAGATTCTCATGAATAGACTCAGTATAAAATTCAGTGAATGAAACTTTAAAACTTTTCATATGAAACTTTAAAACTGTAGCTTAATTGTTCCTTCTTATATTTATCAACAATAAATAATATAGGTATTTACTTGTATATTAAAACGAGCTCGATATTTAAAGTCACGCGTATGTTTATTATCGTTATTTACGACCATTTTTGAAAAAAAAAAAAAAAAAAAAAAAAAGAAGAAAGAAAGAAAGAAAAAAGGCAAAAATAAAGATAAAAAAAAAAGTACGAGACATTTTGCGATAATGACAAAAATAGTGGAGGAAAAAAAGAAAGAACGAGCTAAGAAAGAGAAGATGGAAAAAAATTTTTATAATCGAATGAACAAATGATACAATGCTTCGGCACCTATCATTATCGTTTTCCCTACGTTCTGTATCCAATCGAGTTAACTTATCTGTAATCGTAGAACATAGGAGAATATGGGATAATTTTCGATAAGGACGATTCGAGCCGTTCATTAGCAATTTCTTTAAGTATAAGAATGTTTCAATACAACTTCGAAATAAATATTTATCTCTCTCTCTCTCTCTCCCTCTCTCTCTCTTTTTCTTTCTCTCTCTCTTTCCTTTCCTTTCCTTTCCTTTCGTTTATCTCCGATATTGCTTCCCTTATCTATGCTATTTACATCTAATAACAGTATTTCTTTCTATCTTTTTTCCTCTTATTTAAATAACATCTACTTAACTGTTATTACGTTTCCTACTTTATTCGTATCAATTTTGCCAATTATTATTATCTTTATTAATGTTCTCTTCAACGTTATTAATTAATGAATTAATTACCTCAAGTATTACTATAAAATTTATATATATATATATATATATATATATATATATATATATTTTTGTAACGATTGCTTTACGTACTAACAACCTTCTAATTGCCTCTTTTTTTTTTTCTTTCGTGCATTTATTTATTTATCTATTTATTTTTTAATACATACCTATATCGCTAGTATAATATATATTTACGTTCTCCTCCTCTCTCTCTCTCTCTCTCTCTCTCTCTCTCTCCTTCTCTCTATTTTCTTTTCTTTTTCATTTTCTCTTTCGCAGTTACTTTCAAAGAATATACATACATACACACCCATACATATATATATATATATATATATATATACTCGTTGTTCATCGGCTTGAGAGCGACCATTTTGTCGAGCAAACCGGTAAGACACGGTCTTCTAAGAAGATAAGCAAAAGACGCGAGGCTAAAGTAAAAGTTGAAGAGAAGAGTAGTGAAG
The DNA here is from genome assembly GCF_912470025.1 of Vespa velutina. NCBI lineage: Eukaryota > Metazoa > Arthropoda > Insecta > Hymenoptera > Vespidae > Vespa > Vespa velutina. The sequence continues at coordinate 1,522,987 of NC_062209.1, forward strand.
AGAAGAGAAGAGAAGAGAAGAGAAGGAAGTAAAGGTGTCTTTATGCCTGTGTCTCTACTTGTATATCTGTCTGCTGGTCTCCATGTGTGTTTGTATGTTGTTGTTTGTGTATGCGCGTGCGCTTGCGCATATCCAGCGACTGCATATCGCAAAGGGAAACAGGTGGTTGGCTCGAAATAGAAGCGGTCGGCGCCGAGTTAACGCGAGCAAATCGAATGCTTTGCACAACTCAGTCCTACGACCGATGATGATCCTCTTCTCGTCCTCATCGTCCTCAAAGCTTCTCAGGCTTTACTTCGTGATAAGTATGTATGTACGTTGATAGTATGAGGAACGAAGAGATGAGGTGAGGTGAGGTGAGGTGAGGTGAGGTCAAGTGGTAAAGTATGTATATACTCTTTGTCGTCATCGTAAACTCGTTCGATCGCGACGGATGCACATGTATATCGATTCGTAATATTAGATTCGTGAGAAACATAGCTAACATATCGGAATAGACAGCGGAATCGTTTTCATTCGCTCATCATCAAGCGTTTAGTATATTCTCTTATATATCATTTAAGCCATTTTTGCCTGACTTGTCGTTCAGGCCATATATGTTTTCAGTGGATTAAATAAATATGACTGCGTGTACCACCGGTGGTACACGTAGCCTGAAGATCAAGTTTAACGTGTACCACCGGTGGTACACATGGTACGGAACGTGTTAACTAATCGATAGAAGATTATTGAATCGTTTTAAGGAAATAATATCAAGATATATCGAGTTTAATACGAGAGGATACGATCGATCACGATTTCTTTCATTTTTACGATCCATCGTAAATAATAAATATATATATATTTTTTTTTTTTTTTATACTAATAGATGTATTTAACGTTTTGTTGTTATTGTTGTTGTTATTGAGAGACAAGAGTAGAGAAAGAGGAAAAAGAATTCATCGTATTCGAGTAAATATAATAAATAAATTAATAAATCTATCTCTCTATCTATCTCTATTTCTTTCTCTTTTCTCTGTTTCCGTGTGAGATTAATAATATAAGTAATTAAATGCGTTGGAAGCTTCATGTTTATTCTTTCGTCGATTATATATATTTACAATAATATTTATTAGAATGTTTATCATATCGATTATCATTTCTAAATTTATATATATATATATATATAGTGAAATAAATATGAAAAGAAATAATTATAATAATTTTCACGTTCCAATTAATCGTAACGTCGTTGAGAAACGTGTTAATTAATCTTATTAATTAGAAAGAAATCGATTCGTGTTGCGGCACGTTCTCTCTCTCTCTCTCTCTCTCTCTCTCTCCCTCTCTCTCTCTCTCGCTCTCTCTCTCTCTCTCTCTCTCTCTCTCTCTCTCTCTCTCTCTCTCTCCTCTCTCCTTCCTTCCTTTTCTCTTTCACGGTCCATCGCGAGCCGTGACAGCAACGCTCACAACCCCGGATACGAGGCAGACGAGCCTTTATTAGGAGCCATTCGTTCGCCTTGAGATGGCCGCCGCGCGTGTCTCGTCGTCAACGAGTGTGCGAGCGAAAAGACCAGAGAAAGAACGAACAAACGAAAGAACGAAAGAACGAACGAACGAACGAACGAACGAACGAACGAACGAACGAACGAACGAACGAACGAACGAACGAACGAACGAACGAACGAACGAACGAACGAACGACGAACACGCCAAATCGATGGAATGCTTGCTCGAAGGAATTTCGATATATATATATTTACAAAAAAAAAAAAAAAAAAAAAAAAAAAGAGAAAGAAAGAAAGGAAAAAGAAAAAAAAATCGCTAAATTCTTTTCTCTTAGCGATTTTTTTTTTTTTTTTTTTTTTTTTTCATTAAGTGGAATGAGTAAATAAAACGTATAAAGAAAAAAATGTAAATGAAAAAGTGACAGACCAATTACACGTATACGTCAATTAATTGTATAACTTTCAAACACTTCTTTTAATCGCACTTCTAGAAATCACGTGCTTTTTTTAAATATATATATATATATATATTTTTTTAGCATCCAAATGCTTCTTCTTTCGATAATATTCATGATCAATGTAAGTCGTTTGTGTTTTTGTTTATTTGTTTGCTTCTTTGTTTGTCTACTTTCTTTTTCTTTCTCTCCCCCTTCGCCTCTTTATCTTCCAGTTGTTAAGAATGACAAAATATGAATCTAGATAAAAAACCTTTAGCTTTATACTATGGGGCCGTGTTGTATAATAGTTTTTAGTACAACGGGCTCGTTCTTTCGTATTTTCTTTTTCTTTCTATATATATATATATATGTATATATTTCTTATATTTCTGTATATATATATATATATATGTATGCTCGTAGATACACACACGTACACATTTGCGTATTATTATTTAAATGTTGTAGACGAATAATATTGAATAGAAGTATCGCCTAGTTAGCACAACAATTTGATATTTAGAGTAAAGAAATTTGTTTTATATAGATATATATATATATATATATATAATATATATATATATATTTTTTTTTCTTTTCTATTTTTCGTTCATCCTTTTCTTTTTTCTTTTTTTCTTTCTTTCTTTTTCTTCTTCTTTTTTCTCTTTTTTTTTTTTTTCTTTTTTTTTTCTTTTTCTATATTAGAATTTCACGTCGTCATAAATACGTACGGGCCAATCATGTTAATCTAATTCTATTCTTCGTTTGTCCCTATAGATTGGTTTCCAAAGATGTGTTCCTGTCTTGACGGCGGATCCACAATAACCGGTGGACGATCCGCTGCACGTGCGGGAAGTTACGAACGACTTGGTTCGGCACCTACGATTTTCGAAATCAGTAGCATGATGCAGAGAGCTCGAAGAAGAATTGGCCATTGCGAAGAGGATGTTTTGGACAGTGAGAGACAGGTGAGAAAGAGAGAGAGAAGAATGCGAGTCGAATTTATCGGTATCAAATTTTCTGCTTTTTTTTTTTTTATTTTGACTTTTTATTATTTTTTTTTCCCCTTTTTCTTTTCTTTTTCTTTCTTTTCTTTTTTTTTGTTTTATGTGCTTTTTTTTTAAATCCATCGAATGGTATTATTAAAATGTTTCTTCACGACGATAACTTTGATCAAAATTGAACGATCGTATATATGTACGTACAAAAGTAAAATTTATATATATATATATATATATATATATATAATATTTTTACGAATATAAGTAATATAGATTCGCGTTTTGCTTTTTATAACGTAGAGAAATTTGTACGTACAAAATAAATCGTAAAAATGTGATTATTATCGCGAACGTGTATATGAATATGGTCGTGAATGTGTTTGCTGTTAATCCATAGCGAGCTTTCTCTTCTAATGGTTAAATATTATCACGAGTACAATTTTTCATCGTAGAATATTATTATTATTATCATTATCATTATCATTGTTATTTATTTATTCATTTATTTATTTTTTATTATCAATTATGAAAACCGATAAGAACAAAAACGATTAAAATTAAAAGCTTTCGTTTCTATTTTCCTTCTTTTTTTTTCTTTTCTTTTCTTTTTTTTTTCTTCTCTTCTCTTTTTTTTTTTTTTTTTTTTTTTTTTTTTTTTTTTTTTTTTTTTTTTTTTTTTGTTTCCTTTCATTCTTTATCATAATATTTAGAATAAAAATGATAGATCAACAAATAACGTTATGAATTAATTGTTAGAAAGAAATATTATTGACGTTCATGAAAATTTTTACGCGCGACAGTAGTTTTCAACGACAAAAAAAAAAAAAAAAAAGAAAAAAAAAGAAAAAAAAAATATACGAGGAGACAATCGGTCGCGGTATCATTTTAATTCAAACGAATTCATTTTTGTGAGAACATTGAATTGGAAAATAGCCAATTTATCGAAATAGACAATTTTACGAAAACGAAATCTGACGACGTGACAGGACAGAAGGAAGCGAAATAATTATTATGTCAAGTTATATATATATACACACATACATACATGGATTTCTGGCAAACGCGCCTCTATACGATCTCTTTATTTTCTCGATACGATTTATACCAAGCCGACTGTATCTTCGACATTTCGAAATTCGAACCTCCATTACCGGTTTCCAATCTTAGCTTACACGATCGTATATATATATATATATATATATATATATATATATATATATATATATATATATTCCTACGATCATTCTTAGACGAGGAGGTACCGAGTATTTTATAAATTTCGATTTTCGATTTGGAAAACGATTATAAATTTTCTCTCATTCTTTTTTTTCCTTTCTTTTTTCCTTCCTTCAACATCCCCCTCATCTTTCACTTCGATCTATATCGTCAAACTTCAATCACCTTATTCTCTTTTCCGCTTTCCCTCCCCTCCTCCTCCACCTCCTCCTTCTCCCCCATCGCCCATAACAGGAAGAGCTACGATTCTATAACGACGACCAAACGTGGACCGCCGTAGTGGTCGAAAAGAATCTACGTACGATCGACCTCTGTGAACTTCTTAAGGTCAAAAGAAACGTCTCTGGGATCGCTTGGTCCATCGTGGAAACCTGGCCTGAACTAGGATTTGGTATGTATAATTTTTTTTGTTTTGTTTTTGTTTTTTTTCTTTTCTTTTTTTTTTTTTTGTTTTTTGTTTTTTGTTTTTTTCATTTGCGTCTATGACGATTTGTTAATTAGATTAGATTGAAATATATAAGACGATTACACATTTGGACATCGTTTTAATTCTTATTAAGTATCTTACAAGTTTTTTCAAGTATCATTTGAAAATAATCTTGAGCTGATTTTTTTTTTTTTTTTTTTTTTTTTTTTTTTTTTTTTTTTTTTGAGATATTTCTATTAAATACAGATATTTTGATTTGGAGATATATGTGTTATGTGTTTGGAGACACATCCATTGAAATTAATATATTATTATGTTTAAAAATGCAATTCTACTTTTTTTTTTCCTTTTTTTTTTTTTTTATTTTTCTTTTTTATTTTATCGTGAGACGGTACGACGATGTAATAAGATCGTAGTTTAGAGCGTGAGGGAAAGAGAAAAAAATTCATTTCGATAAAAAAATAAAAAAAAAAAAAAAAAGAAACAAAAAATAAAAATAAAAGGCATCGTCACGTTCGTTCAAATTATATTAAAAATGGAAAGATCGATATATATATATGTTTGAATACGTTTGAACTAAAAGGATTAGAAAAAAAGAAAAGGATTAGGAAAAAAGGAAATGCACGATTTTTAGAAATATTTCTATTTATTTGAAAGCAAACATACGACAAAAAGAGAAAGAGGAAGAAAAGAAAAAAAAAAAAAAAGGAAAAGTAAAAACAATTTTGTATCGTTAGAATCATAAGTAAATAATGTAATATCTAAAATCTATTAACATAATTATTCCAAATTACGTGAAAATCAATTAACATTCTTCAATTAACATTCTTCAGAGATATATCGAACATTCGTCGCGTCATATTATTCGATAGAAAATTTCTGCAATATTGATATCCTGATTTAATTTAAACGATTATACTTATAATATTAATTTTTAACTATACATACATAAAGAGCCATAACTTGTTCGTTCGTATATATTTGTAATCGTTTGATATTCC
>NC_062209.1:1533575-1538575 GCF_912470025.1 Vespa velutina
AAAGAATCAACATAATTTGTTTTTGCGCGTAGATATTTTGAACGTGATCGGAAACAGTGGTTAGGAATAATAGAGGTGAGAGTTAGAGATAGAGGGAGAGAGATATATATATATATATATAGAGAGAGAGAGAGAGAGAGATAGAGATAGAGATAGAGGAGAAAGAGCAGAGTACGACGGCAGAGCCTGCGGCAGATGTGAATCAATAACGGACCCGAGCCTAGAGCAGCAATCGAGCTTGGTGCAGGTCAGAGATCCTCGTTCTCTCTCTCTCTCTCTCTCTCTCTCTCTCTCTCTCTCTCACTCTCTCTCTTTCTCTCTTTCCCTCTCTCTTCCTCTCTTTCTACTCAAATCAGCGTTTTTTTTAAAAGCAAAGGATCGTAAAGAGAGCTTTTATAACTCAGTCCTATTTATTTAGGCATTTAAAAAATAATGGTATTGCATTAAAAAAAAAAAAAAAAGAAGAAAACATTCCATTCGAAATTTCTTATATGGTATTTTTTAATGAAATCAATATCAATACTTTCTACTTTAATTTTATGATTCATTATAATTTTCGAGTTTCGTCTTAGTAAAGTTTCGTGCCGTCGTTATTCTTTTTTAAACTTTATGACATCGAGAGAGTGTAGTACCATCGCTATAATAACGATAAAGAAAGCTATAAACTTATAAAACTATCGACATTTTGAACGTGTGCTCATCCTCTTTTCTAACATTATCGTTACTATATATAAGTCATTTCGTAGCCAAAGTAACACGAGTTTCGTCTTATCGTAATAAACGCGTTAGAGTTTTCCTTTCGTCGTCATCCTCTTTATGATTACGGTCTATGGTATTATAGTAGTAGTAGTAGTAGTAGTAATAGTAGTAGTAGTAGCCAGTCAACCCCCCCTTTTACGACTGCCTTTTTTTTCTTCTTGGTAGCCTTCCAGCTTAACCAACAACAACCAATGCTCGTCGCGCGAAAAGGCAACGCGAGAAAGAAGCCCCACAGGACCTGTTTACTCGGTGACGCGTAATTTAGCTGGCTTACCTGGCTATCGTCGTTACGTTTTACACATGTCGCGGTGGTGGTTGGTTGGTTCTTTCTCCCCCCCACCCCCCCACCCCTACCCCTACCCCTTGAAGAACCCAGTGGGGAATTAAGCCTTTTCCTTTTATTTTTACACACGATAATTACGATCAAGTTACGAAATATTAGATTGCTTTTCTAGAAAGACTAAAGGAAATCATTGAAATATTTTTTAGCTGCTTTTTTCTTCCTCTTTTTTTTTTTTCTTTTCTTTTCTTTTTTTTTTTTCTTTGTCATTAGTAAAGATACAGAATTTATTGTGTTTTTTTTTTTTTTTTTATTTTTTTCCTTCTTTGTTTCGGATTTTGCAGAACGTACACTAGAGGACCACGAGGATATATTAGCGGTTCATAGAGAAATGGAAATGTTCGCGCCGCATCACGAGAGAAAATTCTACTTTCGTCAGGACTTTCTTAAATATGAGTTCTTCATTAATCCAAAGGTGAGATCAAATTAATTTCGTATTTTCACAATCATTATAATAATTTTCATAGTGAAATCAAAGGAGAGAGAGAGAAAGAGAGAGAAAGTTTGTATATGTTAAGATGAACAGTTTCTCGAAGGGGATCAGGGGATATACTACGCTCTGTTGATTATTAACTTAGTTTATACCGTTTGATGGTTCCGTCTTTATCTAAATTGTAATATTCTATTTTATCGATCTATCTTAATAGAAATATTTTTACGTAGATAAGATTTGAGTAGATATCTACCTTACCGATACACTAGGATTGTGATACAATGGTAAGAGTTTAGTTAAGGATAAAACAGATTCTTTTCTTATCATCTTACGTTAAGTTTAAAGCTGATTCCTTTCTTATCGACATTTTGTTTTTTTTTTTTTAATAGTTGTAGGTAAAGTAGATATTTTCAATTGTCGTCTTTACGTTATGAAGATAAAGTAGTTTCTTTCCTTATCGTTTGACGTTAAAGATAAAGTAGATTCTTTCCTTATCTTCCTACGTTGAAGATAAAATAGATTATTTCTTTATCGTTCTATAATATAATGGATTTCGTTTACATTTCACTACAGGTATTGACGTATATTATGACACGTTTTATGTACTGACGGTCGTTCAAATGAAATATGTATGTCTAAAGGAACTACCAACTGGAATATTCGTCCCTTAAGATACACAATGCGAAGATTCTTCGTGTACGTGTACGAACGTACACAGTGACGCGCGTTGCAAATTATGACGCTGACTCCGTCGTTGGTTATAACGCGATTATTATCACGGCATAATAGAATCGTAGGTTATATTATTGCTATCATTGTATCGTAAATAATAATATCCGTTATTGCCGTCATAAGACTTTATTACTCCTATTACATTACTAAATGCTAAACATTAATAATACATGGCAATGGACATACGTAATAACGTACAATTTGTCAACCGGTTGAAGAATTTCCTTTCGATTTTTTTTTCCTTTTTTTTTTTTTCTTTTCTTTTTATGATGAAAAATATCTCAACGTTGCGTCCCTCTTTACCGCTATTTTTAGCCTAGTTTTCCAAAATAAGTTTAAAAAAAGAGATTGTTCGTTTCCTACGTTCGTTCGTTCGTTCGTTCGTTCGTTCGTTCGTTCGTTCGTTCGTTCGAGTCGAAAGTTCGAATAGATTTGAAAGCTAGTAATTAAGCGTCGATATTTCGTTCGAAACAACTTTTAAGACAGTACAAACGAATTCGTAGTAAACTAGTAAAGAAGGAAGGAAGGAGATGGAGAAGAAGGAGAGAGAGATAGAAGGTGAGCTTGAGGGAGGAAGAAGATGGAGGCGATGACGGTGGCATGGGTAGAAGGGGAAAGGAGTTTAGAGAAGAGTGAAACGGCACAAACTTTATCGCTATTTTGACCGTTTTCAGTCGTCGTGAGATGCCAATTAAAGCGAAACGAGCCAGGAAACTTCGATAACCAAGTCTCTCTCTCTCTCTCTCTCTCTCTCTCTTTCTCTCATTCTCTCTCATTCTCTTTCTCTCGTTGATTCCTCGAGCGAACGAGAACGATTTTGCAAGCAAATTAGTATATAATTAAAGGAAATACCATATAACGACTTAATTAGCGTAATTCGTAATTAGTATTGGTCGGACTTTCCGTTTAGAAGAAGGACTCTCACCGTTCTTGTTTCCTTTTTTCCCCCTTCTCTATCATCCTTTTCCCCTTCCTTGCTCTCCCCCCCCCCTCTCTCTTTTTCACTCCGTCTTCCTTTCTCTGTTCACCTTATCGTTGTCGACCCTTGGTCCGTCCGTCCTTCGATATTTCTTTTTTAATGGTCAGATTAGGGAGTACAGTGTGTTTTAATTTTCTTTAATAGCCAAACCATTCTCTTCTTACCCCTTAACATTCGACGATACTTCTTCTTCCTTTTCTTTTTCTTTTCCCTTTACTTTTTTTTGTTTTGTTTTTTGTTTGTTTTTTTTTTGTTCTTTTTTTTTCTCTTTTTTTTTTTTTTTTTTTTTGCACCTCGAACATCACATCCCCGTGTACGTCGTTTTCTTATCCTACTTATTCTTCTTTCTCTTTTTCTTCCTTTTTTTTTTTTTCTTTTTTTTTTTTTTTTTTTTTTTTTAGATTGCATCTTTCTCATCATCATCATCATCATCATCATCTTCTTCCTTCTTTTCTTCTCATTTTCTTTTTCTTCCATCTCCTTGATGGCTCTGACCTTTATACCTTCGTTTTACATATCCACTGACGGACTTAGCGTTTACGTTCTTCTTACGAAATTATTACTAACCAACATTTTACTTTTTTCCCTCTTTAACTTCCTTCCTTCCTTCCTTTCTTCCTTCCTTCCTTTCCTTTCCCTCACCCTCATCACTCACCACCCACCTATCACCCACTTTATTCCCATCCACTCGATTTTATTTCGCTTCTATCAATCGAAAACCTTTATGGTCGATTCTTTACGTTTAATTTCTTCGTCGATTTGATCTATCCTTCTCTCTCTCTCTTTCTCTTTCTCTCTCTCTCTCTCTCTCTCTCTCTCTCTCTCTTTCTTTCGAATAAAAACTCATCGAACGAATACACATTAACTATATGATTTTCGATTCTTTTCAAAGTAAATGAATTATATATTTTTTTTTTCTTCTTCTTCTTCTTCTTCTTCTTCGTTTGGTTTGGTTCGATTTTTGATTGCTTTTGATTCGTATACGTATACGTATATGTTTATATTTTAAATAAATCCGATAAATATAGCATAGCTCGTTTCGATTGATCTGAAAAGAATGATATTATGGATAAAAGATTTAAGATTTTCTTGTCGAGTCATTTTTCTTTGTCGAGTTCCTTTTTTTTTTTTTTTTTTTTTTTTTTTTTTTTTTTTTTAAATCGCACAATATTTTCTTTTTCTTTCCTCACCCCCTCTGCCCCTCTCCTGGCCCCCCCCCTTCTGCCCCTCCCTTCCTTCTTTTCTATTGCATCTTCCGATGAAAAGATACGAAGCTCTCGAATTTATATAAAATCATGATAGATTATACTTTGAAACGTTGAAAATAGAACAAGGAAAGAGAAATAGTGAAATAAAATGAAATATAACGAAAGCAAGAAGTGGTAATAGTGAAAAAGAAAAAGTAATAGTAAAGAAGAAAAAAAAAAAAGAAAGAAAAAAGAAAAAAAAAACAGAAATTTATAATATGACGTTTGAGATGATGTTAAAATGACTCGTGAACTTAATGTTTATGGTATATATAGCCACCATATATATATATATATATATATATATATAAAGTAATCCAATTAATTAATATTCCGTCGATAGATAGATACTGGTCGACGACAGCTGAATGTATAGATATTATATTTATCATTAATTATGAAAACAAGGTCGTTTCGTTCCTTAGGTGGTGACTGTGAGAAAAAAAAAAAAAAAGAAAAAAAAAAGGAGGAAAGAAAAATTTCCATATTTCACATATAGTGTTCTAACGT
>NC_062209.1:1548575-1551075 GCF_912470025.1 Vespa velutina
TATATATATATATATATATATATATATATATATATATATACGTATATACATACATATGCACATACACACAAAGAGAGAAACCCACAAACACACAACACACACACACGCGCGCGAACGCGTACACACACATATGTATATATAAGTAAAATACGTATGTAGTAAAACATACGGGGATCATAAAGTATATATATTTGTCGAATTAAAACGATCGTAATCATTCCTTCATTATCTTTATCCTTCTCTTTTCTATAAATAAATATCAATGCATATTTTCTTTTTTTCTTTCTTTCTTTCTTTTTTCTCTTTCTTTCTTTCTTTTTTTTTTTTAACATTGCTTCGTAGAAAAATTCATAATGATCAATATATAAGTTACGTGTATCTCGACATCGTATATGTTTGATACAAACTTTCTTTTCTATCTTTTCTTTTTTTTTTCTTTTTTTTTTTTTCCTTTTTTTTCCCCCTTGTTTTTTTTTATAACCAATAACAAACTAGATATTCGAATATATTGTTTTAATTCACCTCACTCCGTTGATAGAATCGAGCGCGCACCGTGTTGAATGTTATTTCGAAAGGTATACAGATTTTCGAGCAAAAACCTTGAATTATATTCCCCCACACCCCCCACATCCTACCTCATCCCCCCACCCTCTTTCTACTTAGTTGTTACCAGCTCGTTCGTCTTTTAACATTGGATCGATACGGTGGCCTGAGAAGGGGGTAGGCGACGTGGAGAAGGGGTGGAGGCGGGGAGGGGGGGGGAAGGAACGGATATCATCTTTTAGGAGGGAGAAATGTTATCTTTTATTAGATAAACTCGTATCGTTCTTGTAATTTTAACTCTGTCTCGTACGAAAAGAATAAAGGATAAAGAAAAAGAAAGAAAGAAAGGAAGAAGAAGAAGAAGAAGAAGAAGAAGTCTTTAGACGAATAGTTAAAAGGAAGTCGTCCAAGTAGCAGGAAATACAAGTTTTGATCGTCGAAAGGACGAAAACATTGTCCCTCTCCCTTCCTCCCCAATTTCTTCCTATTCTTGTTCTTGTTCTTCGTGGTCGTCCTTGTCGTTGTCGTCATCATCATCATCATTATCATCATCATCATCATCATTATCATCATTCTTTTTCTCTTGTGTTTTCATCGTTGCTCCCGTAGGTTCAGTCGAGTCCAAAAGTTTTCCTTTTCTTTTCTCTCTCTCTCTCTCTCTCTCTCTCTCTCTCTTCATTTTTTTTTCTTTTTTTCTTTCTTTCTTCTTTTTTTCGGTCGTCTCACCACCATGACGCTCTTTCCCCGTATCAACACGACGTAGTCTCGGTTGGATAAAGAAAAAGAGAGTCATTAGTCTTTTTCTTAGTCAAGGGAAAGGGACGATATACCTTACCTACCTACCTACCTACATACCTACCTACCTACCTACCTACCTACCTACCTACCTATCTACCCAACTTCAGGTCCCGAATCTAAGCTCCACCCCTAATAAAGATCCTCTTAAGATACGCTTACGGGGAACATCGTAAGGAGTATCCACGATGTCGCCATTAACGTAATTAAACGTTAAGATCGATGCCGCGATCGAATTTTATCCTCTTTGCGGAAAATCGTTTATCTAACGTCGAAGACATTTCCCTCTTTCTCTCTCTCTCTCTCTTTCTCTTTCCCTCTTCAGTTGATGCAGTAAGGTTCTCTCTGTCTCTCTTTCTATGGACCATCTGAAAAATGTACTTCCTTTCGTAAGGCGACGTCTTGGATGTACCTTCCCCTCTCCCCCACCCTCTCTCTTTCTCTTTCTCTCTCTCTCTCTCTCTCTCTCTTTCTTACACTCTTCCTCTCTACGTTATGGTTCTTCCATCGTGGATGGACGGGAATTAATTCGACGAAATACGACGAAAACGCCGTAGAGATAGCGTCGACGTAGAAGAAATAGAAGAGAGTTGGGGGATGGTTTTTAGAAAGTCCGAAGGATCGTTTGTCTCGACTTTTGAAAGAACCTCTTCAGTTGGATGAAAATTGGATGACTTAAAAAGTGAGGGTTGAGGAAGTGGGTTAGGTTAAATAGACAAAACAGAGATATTAATTTTCGATGGATAACATCGATTGGAATCCTTTTTTCTTTTTTATTATTTGTATTAGTTCGTCAGAATAAATCAAGGACGGTGTCCCTTTTTTTATTTCCCTCCTTTCTATCTTCTTTTCGATTTTTCTTTCTTTTTTTTGTTCATTTCTGTATTTATTTATGTATTTATTTATTTATTTTGTATTTCGAGAGAGATCAAAATAACATAGACGTTATGGCCGATCTATCTCTTAATCATCGAGTGTTTTTCTTTTGTCTTTTTCTTTTTGTTTTTTTTTTTTTTTTTTTTTTTTTTTTTTTTTTTTTTTTAAATGAAAATTCTTCTTATTTCGGACTAAACATTATAATATGGTAGATATAATAGAGCGAAGGATTCGCTAAGTTAGCACTTAAACTCATTTTCTATAGGGAAACTTATCTTTATATCAT